>NW_024609409.1:0-162543 GCF_018296145.1 Oncorhynchus tshawytscha | reverse complement strand
GTCATAATATGATAGAGACACAGAGACAGTAGATCTAGCTGGTCTGTCATAATATAATAGAGACAGTAGATCTAGCTGGTCTGTCATATTATAATAGAGACAGTAGATCTAGCTGGTCTGTCATAATATAATAGAGACAGTAGATCTAGCTGGTCTGTCATAATATAATAGAGACAGTAGATCTAGCTGGTCTGTCATAATATAATAGAGACAGTAGATCTAGCTGGTCTGTCATAATATAATAGAGACAGAAGATCTAGCTGGTCTGTCATAATATTATAGAGACAAAGAAACAGTAGATCTAGCTGTTCTGTCATAATATAATAGAGACAGAAGATCTAGCTGGTCTGTCATAATATAATCGAGACATTAGATCTACCCGGTATGTCATAATATAATAGAGACAGTAGATCTAGCTGGTCTGTCATAATATAATAGAGACAGTAGATCTAGCTGGTCTGTCATAATATAATAGAGACAGTAGATCTAGCTGGTCTGTCATAATATAATAGAGACAGTAGATCTAGCTGGTCTGTCATAATATAATAGAGACAGTAGATCTAGCTGGTCTGTCATAATATAATAGAGACAGTAGATCTAGCTGGTAGGTCATAATATAATAGAGACAGTAGATCTAGCTGGTCTGTCATATTATAATAGAGACAGTATATCTAGCTGGTCAGTCATAATATAATAGAGACAGTAGATCTAAATGGTCTGTCATAATATATTAGAGACAGTAGATCTAGCTGGTCTGTCATAATATAATAGAGACAGTAGATCTAGCTGGTCTGTCATAATATTATAGAGACAGAAGATCTAGCTGGTCTGTCATAATATTATAGAGACAAAGAAACAGTAGATCTAGCTGTTCTGTCATAATATAATAGAGACAGTAGATCTAGCTGGTCTGTCATATTATAATCGAGACATTAGATCTAGCTGGTCTGTCATAATATGATAGAGACACAGAGACAGTAGATCTAGCCGGTCTGTCATAATATAATAGAGACAGTAGATCTAGCTGGTCTGTCATATTAAAATAGAGACAGTAGATCTAGCTGGTCTGTCATAATATGATAGAGACACAGAGACAGTAGATCTAGCTGGTCTGTCATAATATAATAGAGACAGCAGATCTAGATGGTCTGTCATAATATAATAGAGACAGTAGATCTACCCGGTATGTCATAATATAATAGAGACAGTAGATCTAGCTGGTCTGTCATATTATAATAGAGACAGTAGATCTAGCTGGTCTGTCATAATATCATAGGAACAATACATCTAGCTGGTCTGTCATAGTACAATAGATACAGTAGATCAAGCTGGTCTGTCATAATATAATAGAGACAGTAGATCTAGCTGGTCTGTCATATTATAATAGAGAAAGTAGATCTAGCTGGTCTGTCATAATATGATAGAGACACAGCGACAGTAGATCTAGCTGGTCTGTCATAATATAATAGAGACAGTAGATCTAGCTGGTCTGTCATATTATAATTGAGACAGTAGATCTAGCTGGTCTGTCATAATATAATAGAGACAGAAGATCTAGCTGGTCTGTCATAATATAATAGAGACAGTAGATCTAGCTGGTCTGTCATATTATAATCCAGACATTAGATCTAGCTGGTCTGTCATAATATAATAGAGACAGAAGATCTAGCTGGTCTGTCATAATATTATAGAGACAAAGAAACAGTAGATCTAGCTGTTCTGTCATAATATAATAGAGACAGAAGATCTAGCTGGTCTGTCATAATATAATCGAGACATTAGATCTAGCTGGTCTGTCGTAATACAATAGAGACAGTCGATCTAGCTGGTCTGTCATAATATTATAGAGACAAAGAAACAGTAGATCTAGCTGGTCTGTCATAATATAATAGAGACAGTAGATCTAGCGGGTCTGTCATAATATAATAGAGACAGTAGATCTAGCTGGTCTGTCATAATATAATAGAGACAGTAGATCTAGCTGGTCTGTCATAATATAATAGAGACAGTAGATCTAGCTGGTCTGTCATATTATAATCGAGACATTAGATCTAGCTGGTCTGTCATAATATAATAGAGACAGTAGATCTAGCTGGTCTGTCATATTAAAATAGTGACAGTCAGATCTAGCTGGTCTGTCATAATATGATAGAGACACAGAGACAGTAGATCTAGCTGGTCTGTCATAATATAATAGAGACAGTAGATCTAGATGGTCTGTCATAATATAACAGAGACAGTAGATCTACCCGGTATGTCATAATATAATAGAGACAGTAGATCTAGCTGGTCTGTCATATTATAATAGAGACAGTAGATCTAGCTGGTCTGTCATATTATAATAGAGACAGTAGATCTAGCTGGTCTGTCATAAATATAATAGAGACAGTAGATCTAGCTGGTCTGTCATAATATAATCGAGACATTAGATCTAGCTGGTCTGTCGTAATACAATAGAGACAGTAGATCTAGCGGGTCTGTCATAATATAAAACAGACAGTAAATCTAGCTGGTCTGTCATAATATAATAGAGACAGTAGATCTAGCTGGTCTGTCATATTATAATAGAGACAGTAGATCTAGCTGGTCTGTCATATTATAATAGAGACAGTAGATCTAGCTGCTCTGTCATATTATAATCGAGACAGTAGATCTAGCTGGTCTGTCATAATATAATAGAGACAGTAGATCTAGCTGGTCTGTCATAATATAATAGAGACAGTAGATCTAGCTGGTCTGTCATAATATAATAGAGACAGTAGATCTAGCTGGTCTGTCATAATATAATAGAGACAGTAGATCTAGCTGGTCTGTCATAATATAATAGAGACAGTAGATCTAGCTGGTCTGTCATAGTACAATAGAGACAGTAGATCTAGCTGGTCTGTCATAATATAATAGAGACAGTAGATCTAGCTGGTCTGTCATAATATAATAGAGACAGTAGATCTAGCTGGTCTGTCATAATATAATAGAGACAGTAGATCTAGCTGGTCTGTCATAATATAATAGAGACAGTAGATCTAGCTGGTCTGTCATAGTACACTAATAGACAGTAGATCTAGCTGGTCTGTCATATTATAATTGAGACAGTAGATCTAGCTGGTCTGTCATAATATAATAGAGACAGTATATCTAGCTGATCAGTCATAATATAATAGAGACAGTACATCTAAATGGTCTGTCATAATATAATAGAGACAGTAGATCTAGCTGGTCTGTCATATTATAATAGAGACAGTAGATCTAGCTGGTCTGTCATATTATAATAGAGACAGTAGATCTAGCTGGTCTGTCATATTATAATAGAGACAGTAGATCTAGCTGGTCTGTCATATTATAATAGAGACAGTAGATCTAGCTGGTCTGTCATAATATAATAGAGACAGTAGATCTAGCTGGTCTGTCATAATATAATAGAGACAGTAGATCTAGCTGGTCTGTCATAATATAATAGAGACAGTAGATCTAGCTGGTCTGTCATAATATAATAGAGACAGTAGATCTAGCTGGTCTGTCATAATATAATAGAGACAGTAGATCTAGCTGGTCTGTCATAATATAATAGAGACAGTAGATCTAGCTGGTCTGTCATAATATAATAGAGACAGTAGATCTAGCTGGTCTGTCATAATATAATAGAGACAGTAGATCTAGCTGGTCTGTCATAATATAATAGAGACAGTAGATCTAGCTGGTCTGTCATAATATAATAGAGACAGTAGATCTAGCTGGTCTGTCTTAGTACACTAGAGACAGTAGATCTAGCTGGTCTGTCATATTAAAATAGAGACAGTAGATCTAGCTGGTCTGTCATATTATAATAGAGACAGTAGATCTAGCTGGTCTGTCATATTATAAATAGAGACAGTAGATCTAGCTGGTCTGTCATATTATAATAGAGACAGTAGATCTAGCTGGTCTGTCATAATATAATAGAGACAGTAGATCTAGCTGGTCTGTCATATTATAATAGAGACAGTAGATCTAGCTGGTCTGTCATAATATAATAGAGACAGTAGATCTAGCTGGTCTGTCATAATATAATAGAGACAGTAGATCTAGCTGGTCTGTAATATTATAATAGAGACAGTAGATTTAGCTGGTCTGTCATAATATAATAGAGACAGTAGAACAAGCTGGTCTGTCAAAATATAATAGAGACAGTATATCTAGCTGGTCTGTCATAATATAATAGAGACAGTAGATATAGCTTGTCTGTCATAATATAATAGAGACAGTAGATCTAGCTGGTCTATCATCATATAATAGAGACAGTAGATCTAGCTGGTCTGTCTTAATATAATAGAGACAGTAGATCTAGCTGGTCTGTCATAATACAATGGAGACAGTAGATCTAGCTGGTCTGTCATAATAGAGACAGTAGATCTAGAATGTCATAGAGACAGTAGATCTAGCTGGTCTGTCATAATATAATAGAGACAGTAGATCTAGCTGGTCTGTCATAATATAATAGAGACAGTAGATCTAGCTGGTCTGTCATAATATAATAGAGACAGTAGATCTAGCTGGTCTGTCATAATATAATAGAGACAGTAGATCTAGCTGGTCTGTCATAATATAATAGAGACAGTAGATCTAGCTGGTCTGTCATAATATAATAGAGACAGTAATCTAGCTGGTCTGTCATAGATAATAGAGACAGTAGATCTAGCTGGTCTGTCATAATATAATAGAGACAGTAGATCTAGCTGGTCTGTCATATTATAATAGAGACAGTAGATCTAGCTGGTCTGTCATAATATAATAGAGACAGTAGATCTAGCTGGTCTGTCATAATATAATAGAGACAGTAGATCTAGCTGGTCTGTCATAATATAATAGAGACAGTAGATCTAGCTGGTCTGTCATAATATAATAGAGACAGTAGATCTAGCTGGTCTGTCATATTATAATAGAGACAGTAGATCTAGCTGGTCTGTCATATTATAATAGAGACAGTAGATCTAGCTGGTCTGTCATATTATAATAGAGACAGTAGATCTAGCTGGTCTGTCATAATATAATAGAGACAGTAGATCTAGCTGGTCTGTCATAATATAATAGAGACAGTAGATCTAGCTGGTCTGTCATATTATAATAGAGAGAGTAGATCTAGCTGGTCTGTCATAATATAATAGAGACAGTAGATCTAGCTGGTCTGTCATAATATAATAGAGACAGTAGATCTAAATGGTCTGTCATAATATATTAGAGACAGTATATCTAGCTGGTCTGTCATATTATAATAGAGACAGTAGATCTAGCTGGTCTGTCATATTATAATAGAGACAGTAGATCTAGCTGGTCTGTCATATTATAATCGAGACAGTAGATCTAGCTGGTCTGTCATAATATAATAGAGACAGTAGATCTAGCTGGTCTGTCATAATATAATAGAGACAGTAGATCTAGCTGGTCTGTCATAATATAATAGAGACAGTAGATCTAGCTGGTCTGTCATAATATAATAGAGACAGTAGATCTAGCTGGTCTGTCATAATATAATAGAGACAGTAGATCTAGCTGGTCTGTCATAGTATAATAGAGACAGTAGATCTAGTTGGTCTGTCATAACATAATAGAGATAGTAGATCTAGCTGGTCTGTCATAATACAATAGAGGCATTAGATCTAGCTGGTCTGTCATAATATAATAGAGACAGTAGATCTAGCTGGTCTGTCATAATATAACAGAGAAAGTAGATCTAGCTGGTCTGTCATAGTACAATAGAGACAGTAGATCTAGCTGGTCTGTCATAATATAATAGAGACAGTAGATCTAGCTGGTCTGTCATATTAAAATAGAGACAGTAGATCTAGCTGGTCTGTCATATTATAATAGAGACAGTAGATCTAGCTGGTCTGTCATATTAAAATAGAGACAGTAGATCTAGCTGGTCTGTCATATTATAATAGAGACAGTAGATCTAGCTGGTCTGTCATATTATAATAGAGACAGTAGATCTAGCTGGTCTGTCATATTATAATAGAGACAGTAGATCTAGCTGGTCTGTCATAGTATAACTAGAGACAGTAGATCTAGCTGGTCTGTCATAATATAATAGAGACAGTAGATCTAGCTGGTCTGTCATATTATAATAGAGACAGTAGATCTAGCTGGTCTGTCATAATATAATAGAGACAGAGAGAGATCTAGCTGGTCTGTCATAATATAATAGAGACAGTAGATCTAGCTGGTCTGTCATAATATAATAGAGACAGTAGATCTAAATGGTCTGTCATAATATAATAGAGACAGTAGATCTAGCTGGTCTGTCATAATATATAATAGAGACAGTAGATCTAGCTGGTCTGTCATATTATAATAGAGACAGTAGATCTAGCTGGTCTGTCATATATAATAGAGACAGTAGATCTAGCTGGTCTGTCATATTATAATAGAGACAGTAGATCTAGCTGGTCTGTCATAATATAATAGAGACAGTAGATCTAGCTGGTCTGTCATAATATAATAGAGACAGTAGATCTAGCTGGTCTGTCATAATATAATAGAGACAGTAGATCTAGCTGGTCTGTCATAATATAATAGAGACAGTAGATCTAGCTGGTCTGTCATAATATAATAGAGACAGTAGATCTAGCTGGTCTGTCATAATATAATAGAGACAGTAGATGTACCTGGTCTGTCATAATATAATAGAGACAGTAGATCTAGCTGGTCTGTCATAATATAATAGAGACAGCAGATCTAGCTGGTCTGTCATAATATAATAGAGGCAGTAGATGTACCTGGTCTGTCATAATATATAGACAGAAGATCTAGCAGGTCTGTCATAATATAATAGAGACAGTAGATCTAGCTGGTCTGTCATATTAAAATAGAGACAGTAGATCTAGCTCGTCTGTCATAATATAATAGAGACAGTAGATCTAGCTGGTCTGTCATATTATAATAGAGACAGTAGATCTAGCTGGTCTGTCATATTATAATAGAGACAGTAGATCTAGCTGGTCTGTCATAGTACAATAGAGACAGTAGATCTAGCTGGTCTGTCATAATATAATAGAGACAGTAGATGTACCTGGTCTGTCATAATATAATAGAGACAGTAGATCTAGCTGGTCTTTCATAGTACAATAGAGAGAGTAGATCTAGCTGCTCTGTCATAATATAATAGAGGCAGTAGATCTAGCTGGTCTGTCATATTATAATAGAGACAGTAGATGTAGCTGGTCTGTCATAGTATAATAGAGACAGTAGATCTAGCTGGTCTGTCATAATATAATAGAGACAGTAGATGTACCTGGTCTGTCATAATATAATAGAGACAGTAGATCTAGCTGGTCTGTCATATTATAATAGAGACAGTAGATCTAGCTGGTCTGTCATATTAAAATAGAGACAGTAGATCTAGCTGGTCTGTCATAGTACACTAGAGACAGTAGATCTAGCTGGTCTGTCATAATATAATAGAGACAGTAGATCTAGCTGGTCTGTCAAAATATAATACAGACAGTAGATCTAGCTGGTCTGTCATAATATAATAGAGACAGTAGATCTAAATGGTCTGTCATAATATATTAGAGACAGTAGATCTAGCTGGTCTGTCATATTATAATAGAGACAGTAGATCTAGCTGGTCTGTCATAATATAATACAGACAGTAGATCTAGCTTGTCTGTCACAATATAATACAGACAGTAGATCTAGCTGGTCTGTCATATTATAATAGAGACAGTAGATCTAGCTGGTCTGTCAAAATATAATAGAGACAGTAGATCTAGCTGGTCTGTCATATTATAATAGAGAAAGTAGATCTAGCTGGTCTGTCATAATATAATACAGACAGTAAATCTAGTTGGTCTGTCATAATATAATCAAGACAGTAGATCTACCTGGTCTGTCATATTATAATAGAGACAGTAGATCTAGCTCGTCTGTCATAATACAATAGAGACAGTAGATCTAGCTGGTCTGTCATAATATAATAGAGACAGTAGATCTAGCTGGTCTGTCATAATATAATAGAGACAGTAGATCTAGCTGGTCTGTCATAATATAATAGAGACAGTAGATCTAGCTGGTCTGTCATAATATAATAGAGACAGTAGATCTAGCTGGTCTGTCATAGTACACTAGAGACAGTAGATCTAGCTGGTCTGTCATAATAAAATAGAGACAGTAGATCTAGCTGGTCTGTCATATTATAATAGAGACAGTAGATCTAGCTGGTCTGTCATATTAAAATAGAGACAGTAGATCTAGCTGGTCTGTCATATTATAATAGAGACAGTAGATCTAGCTGGTCTGTCATATTATAATAGAGACAGTAGATCTAGCTGGTCTGTCATATTAAAATAGAGACAGTAGATCTAGCTGGTCTGTCATAGTACACTAGAGACAGTAGATCTAGCTGGTCTGTCATAATATAATAGAGACAGTAGATCTAGCTGGTCTGTCATATTATAATAGAGACAGTAGATCTAGCTGGTCTGTCATAATATAATAGAGACAGTAGATCTAGCTGGTCTGTCATAATATAATAGAGACAGTAGATCTAGCTGGTCTGTCATAATATAATAGAGACAGTAGATCTAGCTGGTCTGTCATATTATAATAGAGACAGTAGATCTAGCTGGTCTGTCATATTATAATAGAGACAGTAGATCTAGCTGGTCTGTCATATTATAAATAGAGACAGTAGATCTAGCTGGTCTGTCATAATATAATAGAGACAGTAGATCTAGCTGGTCTGTCATAATATAATAGAGACAGTAGATCTAGCTGGTCTGTCATAGTACAATAGAGACAGTAGATCTAGCTGGTCCTTCATATTAAAATAGAGACAGTAGATCTAGCTGGTCTGTCATATTATAATCGAGACAGTAGATCTAGCTGGTCTGTCATATATTTATAGAGACAGTAGATCTAGCTGGACTGTCATATTATAATAGAGACAGTAGATCTAGCTGGTCTGTCATATTATAATAGAGACAGTAGATCTAGCTGGTCTGTCATAGTACACTAGAGACAGTAGATCTAGCTGGTCTGTCATAATATAATAGAGACAGTAGATCTAGCTGGTCTGTCATATTATAATAGAGACAGTAGATCTAGCTGGTCTGTCATAATGTAATAGAGACAGTAGATCTAGCTGGTCTGTCATATTATAATAGAGACAGTAGATCTAGCTGGTCTGTCATAGTACACTAGAGACAGTAGATCTAGCTGGTCTGTCATAATATAATAGAGACAGTAGATCTAGCTGGTCTGTCATATTATAATAGAGACAGTAGATCTAGCTGGTCTGTCATATTATAATAGAGACAGTAGATCTAGCTGGTCTGTCATATTAAAATAGAGACAGTAGATCTAGCTGGTCTGTCATAGTATAATAGAGACAGTAGATCTAGCTGGTCTGTCATAATATAATAGAGACAGTAGATCTAGCTGGTCTGTCATAAATATAATAGAGACAGTAGATCTAGCTGGTCTGTCATAATATAATAGAGACAGTAGATCTAGCTGGTCTGTCATAATATAATAGAGACAGTAGATCTAGCTGGTCTGTCATATTATAATAGAGACAGTAGATCTAGCTGGTCTGTCATATTATAATAGAGACAGTAGATCTAGCTGGTCTGTCATATTATAATAGAGACAGTAGATCTAGCTGGTCTGTCATATTATAATAGAGACAGTAGATCTAGCTGGTCTGTCATAATATAATAGAGACAGTAGATCTAGCTGGTCTGTCATAATATAATAGAGACAGTAGATCTAGCTGGTCTGTCATAATATAATAGAGACAGTAGATCTAGCTGGTCTGTCATAATATAATAGAGACACAGTAGATCTAGCTGGTCTGTCATAGTATAATAGAGACAGTAGATCTAGCTGGTCTGTCATAATATAATAGAGACAGTAGATCTAGCTGGTCTGTCATAATATAATAGAGACAGTAGATCTAGCTGGTCTGTCATAATATAATAGAGACAGTAGATCTAGCTGGTCTGTCATATTATAATAGAGACAGTAGATCTAGCTGGTCTGTCATATTATAATAGAGACAGTAGATCTAGCTGGTCTGTCATAATATAATAGAGACAGTAGATCTAGCTGGTCTGTCATATTATAATAGAGACAGTAGATCTAGCTGGTCTGTCATAATATAATAGAGACAGTAGATCTAGCTGGTCTGTCATAATATAATAGAGACAGTAGATCTAGCTGGTCTGTCATAATATAATAGAGACAGTAGATCTAGCTGGTCTGTCATAATATAATAGAGACAGTAGATCTAGCTGGTCTGTCATAGTATAATAGAGACAGTAGATCTAGCTGGTCTGTCATAATATAATAGAGACAGTAGATCTAGCTGGTCTGTCATAATATAATAGAGACAGTAGATCTAGCTGGTCTGTCATAATATAATAGAGACAGTAGATCTAGCTGGTCTGTCATAATATAATAGAGACAGTAGATCTAGCTGGTCTGTCATATTATAATAGAGACAGTAGATCTAGCTGGTCTGTCATAATATAATCGAGACATTAGATCTAGCTGGTCTGTCATAATACAATAGAGACAGTAGATCTAGCTGGTCTGTCATAATATAATACAGACAGTAAATCTAGTTGGTCTGTCATAATATAATCAAGACAGTAGATCTAGCTGGTCTGTCATAGTACAATAGAGACAGTAGATCTAGCTGGTCTGTCATAATATAATAGAGACAGTAGATCTAGCTGGTCTGTCATAATATAATAGAGACAGTAGATCTAGCTGGTCTGTCATAATATAATAGAGACAGTAGATCTAGCTGGTCTGTCATAATATAATAGAGACAGTAGATCTAGCTGGTCTGTCATAATATAATAGAGACAGTAGATCTAGCTGGTCTGTCATAGTATACTAGAGACAGTAGATCTAGCTGGTCTGTCATAATATAATAGAGACAGTAGATCTAGCTGGTCTGTCATATTATAATAGAGACAGTAGATCTAGCTGGTCTGTCATATTAAAATAGAGACAGTAGATCTAGCTGGTCTGTCATATTATAATAGAGACAGTAGATCTAGCTGGTCTGTCATATTAAAATAGAGACAGTAGATCTAGCTGGTTTTTCATATTAAAATAGAGACAGTAGATCTAGCTGGTCTGTCATAGTACACTAGAGACAGGAGATCTAGCTGGTCTGTCATAATATAATAGAGACAGTAGATCTAGCTGGTCTGTCATAATATAATAGAGACAGTAGATCTAGCTGGTCTGTCATAATATAATAGAGACAGTAGATCTAGCTGGTCTGTCATAATATAATAGAGACAGTAGATCTAGCTGGTCTGTCATATTATAATAGAGACAGTAGATCTAGCTGGTCTGTCATATTAAAATAGAGACAGTAGATCTAGCTGGTCTGTCATATTATAATAGAGACAGTAGATCTAGCTGGTCTGTCATATTATAATAGAGACAGTAGATCTAGCTGGTCTGTCATAATATAATAGAGACAGTAGATCTAGCTGGTCTGTCATAATATAATAGAGACAGTAGATCTAGCTGGTCTGTCATAATACAATAGAGACAGTAGATCTAGCTGGTCTGTCATATTAAAATAGAGACAGTAGATCTAGCTGGTCTGTCATATTATAATAGAGACAGTAGATCTAGCTGGTCTGTCATATTAAAATAGAGACAGTAGATCTAGCTGGTCTGTCATATTATAATAGAGACAGTAGATCTAGCTGGTCTGTCATATTAAAATAGAGACAGTAGATCTAGCTGGTCTGTCATAGTACACTAGAGACAGGAGATCTAGCTGGTCTGTCATAATATAATAGAGACAGTAGATCTAGCTGGTCTGTCATATTATAATAGAGACAGTAGATCTAGCTGGTCTGTCATAATATAATAGAGACAGTAGATCTAGCTGGTCTGTCATATTATAATAGAGACAGTAGATCTAGCTGGTCTGTCATAGTACACTAGAGACAGTAGATCTAGCTGGTCTGTCATAATATAATAGAGACAGTAGATCTAGCTGGTCTGTCATAATATAATAGAGACAGTAGATCTAGCTGGTCTGTCATATTATAATAGAGACAGTAGATCTAGCTGGTCTGTCATATTAAAATAGAGACAGTAGATCTAGCTGGTCTGTCATAGTACACTAGAGACAGTAGATCTAGCTGGTCTGTCATAATATAATAGAGACAGTAGATCTAGCTGGTCTGTCATAATATAATAGAGACAGTAGATCTAGCTGGTCTGTCATAATATAATAGAGACAGTAGATCTAAATGGTCTGTCATAATATATTAGAGACAGTAGATCTAGCTGGTCTGTCATATTATAATAGAGACAGTAGATCTAGCTGGTCTGTCATATTATAATAGAGACAGTAGATCTAGCTGCTCTGTCATATTATAATCGAGACAGTAGATCTAGCTGGTCTGTCATATTATAATAGAGACAGTAGATCTAGCTGGTCTGTCATAATATAATCGAGACATTAGATCTAGCTGGTCTGTCATAATACAATAGAGACAGTAGATCTAGCTGGTCTGTCATAATATAATACAGACAGTAAATCTAGTTGGTCTGTCATAATATAATCAGCTGGTCTGTCAGACAGTAGATCTAGCTGGTCTGTCATAGTACAATAGAGACAGTAGATCTAGCTGGTCAGTCATAATATAATAGAGACAGTAGATCTAGCTGGTCTGTCATAATATAATAGAGACAGTAGATCTAGCTGGTCTGTCATAATATAATAGAGACAGTAGATCTAGCTGGTCTGTCATAATATAATAGAGACAGTAGATCTAGCTGGTCTGTCATAATATAATAGAGACAGTAGATCTAGCTGGTCTGTCATAGTACACTAGAGACAGTAGATCTAGCTGGTCTGTCATAATAAAATAGAGACAGTAGATCTAGCTGGTCTGTCATATTATAATAGAGACAGTAGATCTAGCTGGTCTGTCATATTAAAATAGAGACAGTAGATCTAGCTGGTCTGTCATATTATAATAGAGACAGTAGATCTAGCTGGTCTGTCATATTATAATAGAGACAGTAGATCTAGCTGGTCTGTCATATTAAAATAGAGACAGTAGATCTAGCTGGTCTGTCATAATATAATAGAGACAGTAGATCTAGCTGGTCTGTCATAATATAATAGAGACAGTAGATCTAGCTGGTCTGTCATAATATAATAGAGACAGTAGATCTAAATGGTCTGTCATAATATATTAGAGACAGTAGATCTAGCTGGTCTGTCATAATATAATAGAGACAGTAGATCTAGCTGGTCTGTCATAGTATAATAGAGACAGTAGATCTAGCTGGTCTGTCATATTATAATAGAGACAGTAGATCTAGCTGGTCTGTCATATTATAATAGAGACAGTAGATCTAGCTGGTCTGTCATATTATAATAGAGACAGTAGATCTAGCTGGTCTGTCATATTATAATAGAGACAGTAGATCTAGATGGTCTGTCATATTATAATAGAGACAGTAGATCTAGCTGGTCTGTCATATTATAATAGAGACAGTAGATCTAGCTGGTCTGTCATAATATAATAGAGACAGTAGATCTAGCTGGTCTGTCATAATATAATAGAGACAGTAGATCTAGCTGGTCTGTCATAATATAATAGAGACAGTAGATCTAGCTTGTCTGTCATAATATAATAGAGACAGTAGATCTAGCTGGTCTGTCATAATATAATAGAGACAGTATATCTAGCTGGTCTGTCATAATATAATAGAGACAGTAGATCTACCTGGTCTGTCATAATATATTAGAGACAGTAGATCTAGCTGGTCTGTCATAATATAATAGAGACAGTAGATCTAGCTGGTCTGTCAAATTAGAATAGAGACAGTAGATCTAGCTGGTCTGTCATATTATAATAGAGACAGTAGATCTAGCTGGTCTGTCATATTATAATAGAGACAGTAGATCTAGCTGGTCTGTCATATTATAATAGAGACAGTAGATCTAGCTGGTCTGTCATAATATAATAGAGACATTAGATCTAGCTGGTCTGTCATAATATAATAGAGACAGTAGATCTAGCTGGTCTGTCATAATATAATAGAGACAGTAAATCTAGCTGGTCTGTCATAATATAATAGAGACAGTAGATCTAGCTGGTCTGTCATAGTACAATAGAGACAGTAGATCTAGCTGGTCTGTCATAATATAATAGAGACAGTAGATCTAGCTGGTCTGTCATAATATAATAGAGACAGTAGATCTAGCTGGTCTGTCATAATATAATAGAGACAGTAGATCTAGCTGGTCTGTCATAATATAATAGAGACAGTAGATCTAGCTGGTCTGTCATAATATAATAGAGACAGTAGATCTAGCTGGTCTGTCATATTATAATAGAGACAGTAGATCTAGCTGGTCTGTCATATTATAATAGAGACAGTAGATCTAGCTGGTCTGTCATATTATAATCGAGACAGTAGATCTAGCTGGTCTGTCATATTATAATAGAGACAGTAGATCTAGCTGGTCTGTCATAATATAATAGAGACAGTAGATCTAGCTGGTCTGTCATAATATAATAGAGACAGTAGATCTAGCTGTTCTGTCATAATATAATAGAGACAGTAAATCTAGTGGTCTGTCATAATATAATCAAGACAGTAGATCTAGCTGGTCTGTCATAGTACAATAGAGACAGTAGATCTAGCTGGTCTGTCATAATATAATAGAGACAGTAGATCTAGCTGGTCTGTCATAATATAATAGAGACAGTAGATCTAGCTGGTCTGTCATAATATAATAGAGACAGTAGATCTAGCTGGTCTGTCATATTATAATCGAGACAGTAGATCTAGCTGTTCTGTCAAAATATAATCGAGACAGTAGATCTAGCTGGTCTGTCATCGTACACTAGAGAGAGTAGATATAGCTGCTCTGTCATATTAAAATAGAGACAGTAGATCTAGCTGGTCTGTCATATTATACTAGAGACATTAGATCTATCTGGTCTGTCATATTTTAATAGAGACAGTAGATCTAGCTGGTCTGTCATATTATAATAGAGACAGTAGATCTAGCTGGTCTGTCATATTATAATAGAGACAGTAGATCTAGCTGGTCTGTCATATTAAAATAGAGACAGTAGATCTAGCTGGTCTGTCATAGTACACTAGAGACAGTAGATCTTGCTGGTCTGTCATAATATAATAGAGACAGTAGATCTAGCTGGTCTGCCATATTATAATTGAGACAGTAGATCTAGCTGGTCTGTCATAATGTAATAGAGACAGTAGATCTAGCTGGTCTGTCATATTATAATAGAGACAGTAGATCTAGCTGGTCTGTCATAGTACACTAGAGACAGTAGATCTAGCTGGTCTGTCATATTAAAATAGAGACAGTAGATCTAGCTGGTCTGTCATAATATAATAGAGACAGTAGATCTAGCTGGTCTGTCATATTATAATAGAGACAGTAGATCTAGCTGGTCTGTCATATTAAAATAGAGACAGTAGATCTAGCTGGTCTGTCATAGTATAATAGAGACAGTAGATCTAGCTGGTCTGTCATAATATAATAGAGACAGTAGATGTACCTGGTCTGCCATAATATAATAGAGACAGTAGATCTAGCTGGTCTGTCATATTATAATAGAGACAGTAGATCTAGCTGGTCTGTCATATTAAAATAGAGACAGTAGATCTAGCTGGTCTGTCATAGTACACTAGAGACAGTAGATCTAGCTGGTCTGTCATAATATAATAGAGACAGTGGATCTAGCTGGTCTGTCATAATATAATAGAGACAGTAGATTTAGCTGGTCTGTCATATTATAATAGAGACAGTAGATCTAAATGGTCTGTCATAATATAATAGAGACAGTAGATCTAGCTGGTCTGTCATAATATAATAGAGACAGTAGATCTAGCTGGTCTGTCATATTATAATAGAGACAGTAGATCTAGCTGGTCTGTCATATTATAATAGAGACAGTAGATCTAGCTGGTCTGTCATATTATAATAGAGACAGTAGATCTAGCTGGTCTGTCATAATATAATAGAGACAGTAGATCTAGCTGGTCTGTCATAATATAATAGAGACAGTAGATCTAGCTGGTCTGTCATAATATAATACAGACAGTAGATCTAGCTGGTCTGTCATAATATAATAAGACAGTAGATCTAGCTGGTCAGTCATAATATAATAGAGACAGTAGATCTAGCTGGTCTGTCATAATATAATAGAGACAGTAGATCTAGCTGGTCTGTCATAATATAATAGAGACAGTAGATCTAGCTGGTCTGTCATAATATAATAGAGACAGTATATCTAGCTGGTCTGTCATAATATAATAGAGACAGTAGATCTAGCTGGTCTGTCATAGTACAATAGAGACAGTAGATCTAGCTGGTCTGTCATATTAAAATAGAGACAGTAGATCTATCTGGTCTGTCATATTATAATAGAGACAGTAGATCTAGCTGGTCTGTCATATTATAATAGAGACAGTAGATCTAGCTGGTCTGTCATATTAAAATAGAGACAGTAGATCTAGCTGGTCTGTCATAGTACAATAGAGACAGGAGATCTAGCTGGTCTGTCATAATATAATAGAGACAGTAGATCTAGCTGGTCTGTCATATTATAATAGAGACAGTAGATCTAGCTGGTCTGTCATAATATAATAGAGACAGTAGATCTAGCTGGTCTGTCATATTATAATAGAGACAGTAGATCTAGCTGGTCTGTCATAGTACACTAGAGACAGTAGATCTAGCTGGTCTGTCATAATATAATAGAGACAGTAGATGTACCTGGTCTGCCATAATATAATAGAGACAGTAGATCTAGCTGGTCTGTCATAATATAATAGAGACAGTAGATCTAGCTGGTCTGTCATATTAAAATAGAGACAGTAGATCTAGCTGGTCTGTCATAGTACACTAGAGACAGTAGATCTAGCTGGCCTGTCAAAATATAATAGAGACAGTAGATCTAGCTGGTCTGTCAAAATATAATAGAGACAGTATATCTAGCTGGTCTGTCATAATATAATAGAGACAGTAGATCTAAATGGTCTGTCATAATATATTAGAGACAGTAGATCTAGCTGGTCTGTCATATTATAATAGAGACAGTAGATCTAGCTGGTCTGTCATATTATAATAGAGACAGTAGATCTAGCTGCTCTGTCATATTATAATCGAGACAGTAGATCTAGCTGGTCTGTCATATTATAATAGAGACAGTAGATCTAGCTGGTCTGTCATAATATAATCGAGACATTAGATCTAGCTGGTCTGTCGTAATACAATAGAGACAGTAGATCTAGCTGGTCTGTCATAATATAATACAGACAGTAAATCTAGTTGGTCTGTCATAATATAATCAAGACAGTAGATCTAGCTGGTCTGTCATAGTACAATAGAGACAGTAGATCTAGCTGGTCAGTCATAATATAATAGAGACAGTAGATCTAGCTGGTCTGTCATAATATAATAGAGACAGTAGATCTAGCTGGTCTGTCATAATATAATAGAGACAGTAGATCTAGCTGGTCTGTCATAATATAATAGAGACAGTAGATCTAGCTGGTCTGTCATAATATAATAGAGACAGTAGATCTAGCTGGTCTGTCTTAGTACACTAGAGACAGTAGATCTAGCTGATCTGTCATAATAAAATAGAGACAGTAGATCTAGCTGGTCTGTCATATTATAATAGAGACAGTAGATCTAGCTGGTCTGTCATATTAAAATAGAGACAGTAGATCTAGCTGGTCTGTCATATTATAATAGAGACAGTAGATCTAGATGGTCTGTCATATTATAATAGAGACAGTAGATCTAGCTGGTCTGTCATATTAAAAATAGAGACAGTAGATCTAGCTGGTCTGTCATAGTACACTAGAGACAGGAGATCTAGCTGGTCTGTCATAATATAATAGAGACAGTAGATCTAGCTGGTCTGCCATATTATAATAGAGACAGTAGATCTAAATGGTCTGTCATAATATAATAGAGACAGTAGATCTAGCTGGTCTGTCATAATATAATAGAGACAGTAGATCTAGCTGGTCTGTCTTAGTACACTAGAGACAGTAGATCTAGCTGGTCTGTCATATTAAAATAGAGACAGTAGATCTAGCTGGTCTGTCATATTATAATAGAGACAGTAGATCTAGCTGGTCTGTCATATTAAAATAGAGACAGTAGATCTAGCTGGTCTGTCATATTATAATAGAGACAGTAGATCTAGATGGTCTGTCATATTATAATAGAGACAGTAGATCTAGCTGGTCTGTCATATTAAAATAGAGACAGTAGATCTAGCTGGTCTGTCATAGTACACTAGAGACAGTAGATCTAGCTGGTCTGTCATAATATAATAGAGACAGTAGATCTAGCTGGTCTGTCATATTATAATAGAGACAGTAGATCTAGCTGGTCTGTCAAAATATAATAGAGACAGTAGATCTAGCTGGTCTGTCAAAATATAATAGAGACAGTATATCTAGCTGGTCAGTCATAATATAATAGAGACAGTAGATCTAGCTGGTCTGTCATATTATAATAGAGACAGTAGATCTAGCTGCTCTGTCATATTATAATCGAGACAGTAGATCTAGCTGGTCTGTCATATTATAATAGAGACAGTAGATCTAGCTGGTCTGTCATAATATAATCGAGACATTAGATCTAGCTGGTCTGTCGTAATACAATAGAGACAGTAGATCTAGCTGGTCTGTCATAATATAATACAGACAGTAAATCTAGTTGGTCTGTCATAATATAATCAAGACAGTAGATCTAGCTGGTCTGTCATAGTACAATAGAGACAGTAGATCTAGCTGGTCAGTCATAATATAATAGAGACAGTAGATCTAGCTGGTCTGTCATAATATAATAGAGACAGTAGATCTAGCTGGTCTGTCATAATATAATAGAGACAGTAGATCTAGCTGGTCTGTCATAATATATTAGAGACAGTAGATCTAGCTGGTCTGTCATAATATAATAGAGACAGTAGATCTAGCTGGTCTGTCATATTATAATAGAGACAGTAGATCTAGCTGGTCTGTCATATTATAATAGAGACAGTAGATCTAGCTGCTCTGTCATATTATAATCGAGACAGTAGATCTAGCTGGTCTGTCATATTATAATAGAGACAGTAGATCTAGCTGGTCTGTCATAATATAATCGAGACATTAGATCTAGCTGGTCTGTCGTAATACAATAGAGACAGTAGATCTAGCTGGTCTGTCATAATATAATACAGACAGTAAATCTAGTTGGTCTGTCATAATATAATCAAGACAGTAGATCTAGCTGGTCTGTCATAGTACAATAGAGACAGTAGATCTAGCTGGTCAGTCATAATATAATAGAGACAGTAGATCTAGCTGGTCTGTCATAATATAATAGAGACAGTAGATCTAGCTGGTCTGTCATAATATAATAGAGACAGTAGATCTACCTGGTTTGTCATAATATAATAGAGACAGTAGATCTAGCTGGTCTGTCATAATATAATAGAGACAATAGATCTAGCTGGTCTGTCTTAGTACACTAGAGACAGTAGATCTAGCTGGTCTGTCATATTAAAATAGAGACAGTAGATCTAGCTGGTCTGTCATATTATAATAGAGACAGTAGATCTAGCTGGTCTGTCATATTAAAATAGAGACAGTAGATCTAGCTGGTCTGTCATATTATAATAGAGACAGTAGATCTAGCTGGTCTGTCATATTATAATAGAGACAGTAGATCTAGCTGGTCTGTCATATTAAAATAGAGACAGTAGATCTAGCTGGTCTGTCATAGTACACTAGAGACAGGAGATCTAGCTGGTCTGTCATAATATAATAGAGACAGTAGATCTAGCTGGTCTGCCATATTATAATAGAGACAGTAGATCTAGCTGGTCTGTCATAATGTAATAGAGACAGTAGATCTAGCTGGTCTGTTATATTATAATAGAGACAGTAGATCTAGCTGGTCTGTCATAGTACACTAGAGACAGTAGATCTAGCTGGTCTGTCATATTAAAATAGAGACAGTAGATCTAACTGGTCTGTCATAATATAATAGAGACAGTAGATCTAGCTGGTCTGTCATATTATAATTGAGACAGTAGATCTAGCTGGTCTGTCATAATATAATAGAGACAGTAGATCTAGCTGGTCTGTCATTTTATATTAGAGACAGTAGATCTAGCTGGTCTGTCATAATATAATAGAGACAGTAGATGTACCTGGTCTGCCATAATATAATAGAGACAGTAGATCTAGCTGGTCTGTCATATTATAATAGAGACAGTAGATCTAGCTGGTCTGTCATATTAAAATAGAGACAGTAGATCTAGCTGGTCTGTCATAGTACACTAGAGAAAATAGATCTAGCTGGTCTGTCATAATATAATAGAGACAGTGGATGTACCTGGTCTGCCATAACATAATAGAGACAGTAGATCTAGCAGGTCTGTCATAATATAATAGAGACAGTAGATCTAGCTGGTCTGTCATAATATATTAGAGACAGTAGATCTAGCTGGTCTGTCATAATACAATAGAGACAGTAGATCTAGCTGTTCTGTCATATTATAATCGAGACAGTAGATCTAGCTGGTCTGTCATAATGTAATAGAGACAGTAGATCTAGCTGGTCTGTCATATTATAATAGAGACAGTAGATCTAGCTGGTCTGTCATAGTACACTAGAGACAGTAGATCTAGCTGGTCTGTCATAATATAATAGAGACAGTAGATGTACCTGGTCTGCCATAATATAATAGAGACAGTAGATCTAGCTGGTCTGTCATATTATAATAGAGACAGTAGATCTAGCTGGTCTGTCATATTAAAATAGAGACAGTAGATCTAGCTGGTCTGTCATAGTACACTAGAGACAGTAGATCTAGCTGGTCTGTCAAAATATAATAGAGACAGTAGATCTAGCTGGTCTGTCAAAATATAATAGAGACAGTATATCTAGCTGGTCTGTCATAATATAATAGAGACAGTAGATCTAAATGGTCTGTCATAATATATTAGAGACAGTAGATCTAGCTGGTCTGTCATATTATAATAGAGACAGTAGATCTAGCTGGTCTGTCATATTATAATAGAGACAGTAGATCTAGCTGCTCTGTCATATTATAATCGAGACAGTAGATCTAGCTGGTCTGTCATATTATAATAGAGACAGTAGATCTAGCTGGTCTGTCATAATATAATCGAGACATTAGATCTAGCTGGTCTGTCGTAATACAATAGAGACAGTAGATCTAGCTGGTCTGTCATAATATAATACAGACAGTAAATCTAGTTGGTCTGTCATAATATAATCAAGACAGTAGATCTAGCTGGTCTGTCATAGTACAATAGAGACAGTAGATCTAGCTGGTCAGTCATAATATAATAGAGACAGTAGATCTAGCTGGTCTGTCATAATATAATAGAGACAGTAGATCTAGCTGGTCTGTTATAATATAATAGAGACAGTAGATCTAGCTGGTCTGTCATAATATAATAGAGACAGTAGATCTAGCTGGTCTGTCATAATATAATAGAGACAGTAGATCTAGCTGGTCTGTCTTAGTACACTAGAGACAGTAGATCTAGCTGGTCTGTCATATTATAATAGAGACCGTAGATCTAGCTGGTCTGTCATTGTACACTAGAGACAGTCGATCTAGCTGGTCTGTCATATTAAAATAGAGACAGTAGATCTAGCTGGTCTGTCATATTACACTAGAGAAAGCAGATCTAGCTGGTCTGTCATTTTATATTAGAGACAGTAGATCTAGCTGGTCTGTCATATTAAAATAGAGACAGTAGATCTAGCTGGTCTGTCATAGTATAATAGAGACAGGAGATCTAGCTGGTCTGTCATAATATAATAGAGACAGTAGATCTAGCTGGTCTGTCATATTATAATAGAGACAGTAGATCTAGCTGGTCTGTCAAAATATAATAGAGACAGTAGATCTAGCTGGTCTGTCAAAATATAATAGAGACAGTATATCTAGCTGGTCTGTCATAATATAATAGAGACAGTAGATCTAAATGGTCTGTCATAATATATTAGAGACAGTAGATCTAGCTGGTCTGTCATAATATAATAGAGACAGTAGATCTAGCTGGTCTGTCATATTATAATAGAGACAGTAGATCTAGCTGGTCTGTCATATTATAATAGAGACAGTAGATCTAGCTGCTCTGTCATATTATAATCGAGACAGTAGATCTAGCTGGTCTGTCATATTATAATAGAGACAGTAGATCTAGCTGGTCTGTCATAATATAATCGAGACATTAGATCTAGCTGGTCTGTCGTAATACAATAGAGACAGTAGATCTAGCTGGTCTGTCATAATATAATACAGACAGTAAATCTAGTTGGTCTGTCATAATATAATCAAGACAGTAGATCTAGCTGGTCTGTCATAGTACAATAGAGACAGTAGATCTATCTGGTCAGTCATAATATAATAGAGACAGTAGATCTACCTGGTCTGTCATATTATAATAGAGAAAGTAGATCTAGCTGGTCTGTCATAATATGATAGAGACACAGAGCCAGTAGATCTAGCTGGTTTGTCATAATATAATAGAGACAGTAGATATAGCTGGTCTGTCATAATATAATGGAGACAGTAGATCTAGCTGGTCTGTCATATTATTATAGAGACAGTAGATCTAGTTGGTCTGTCACAATATCATATGAACAGTAGATCTAGCTGGACTGTCATCGTACAATAGAGACAGTAGATCTAGCTGGTCTGTCATATTAAAATAGAGACAGTAGATCAAGCTGGTCTGTCATCTTATAATCGAGACAGTAGATCTAGCTGGTCTGTCATAATATAATAGAGACAGTAGATCTAGTTGGTCTGTCATATTATAATAGAGACAGAAGATCTAGCTGGTCTGTCATAATATAATAGAGACAGTAGATTTAGTTGGTCTGTCATATTATTATAGAGACAGTAGATCTAGCTGGTCTGTCATAATATCATAGGAACAGTAGATCTAGCTGGTCTGTCATAATATAATAGAGACAGTAGATCTAGCTGGTCTGTCATATTATAATAGAGAAAGTAGATCTAGCTGGTCTGTCATATTATAATAGAGACATTAGAACTATCTGGTCTGTCATATTATAATAGAGACAGTAGATCTAGCTGGTCAGTCATAATATAATAGAGACAGTAGATCTAAATGTTCTGTCATAATATATTAGAGACAGTAGATCTAGCTGGTCTGTCATAATATAATAGAGGAAGTAGATCTAGCTGTTCTGTCATAATATATTAGAGACAGTAGATCTAGCTGGTCTGTCATAATACAATAGAGACAGTAGATCTAGCTGGTCTGTCATAAAATAATACAGACAGTAAATCTAGTTGGTCTGTCATAATATAATCAAGACAGTAGATCTAGCTGGTCTGTCATAGTACAATAGAGACAGTAGATCTAGCTGGTCAGTCATAATTTAATAGAGACAGTAGATCTACCTGCTCTGTCATATTATAATAGAGAAAGTAGATCTAGCTGGTCTGTCATAATATGATAGAGACACAGAGCCAGTAGATCTAGCTGGTTTGTCATAATATAATAGAGACAGTAGATATAGCTGGTCTGTCATAATATAATGGAGACAGTAGATCTAGCTGGTCTGTCATATTATTATAGAGACAGTAGATCTAGTTGGTCTGTGTCACAATATCATATGAACAGTAGATCTAGCTGGACTGTCATCGTACAATAGAGACAGTAGATCTAGCTGGTCTGTCATATTAAAATAGAGACAGTAGATCTAGCTGGTCTGTCATATTATAATCGAGACAGTAGATCTAGCTGGTCTGTCATAATATAATAGAGACAGTAGATCTAGTTGGTCTGTCATATTATAATAGAGACAGAAGATCTAGCTGGTCTGTCATAATATAATAGAGACAGTAGATCTAGTTGGTCTGTCATATTATTATAGAGACAGTAGATCTAGCTGGTCTGTCATAATATCATAGGAACAGTAGATCTAGCTGGTCTGTCATAATATAATAGAGACAGTAGATCTAGCTGGTCTGTCATATTATAATAGAGAAAGTAGATCTAGCTGGTCTGTCATATTATAATAGAGAAATTAGAACTATCTGGTCTGTCATATTATAATAGAGACAGTAGATCTAGCTGGTCAGTCATAATATAATAGAGACAGTAGATCTAAATGTTCTGTCATAATATATTAGAGACAGTAGATCTAGCTGGTCTGTCATAATATAATAGAGGAAGTAGATCTAGCTGTTCTGTCATAATATATTAGAGACAGTAGATCTAGCTGGTCTGTCATAATACAATAGAGACAGTAGATCTAGCTGGTCTGTCATAATATAATACAGACAGTAAATCTAGTTGGTCTGTCATAATATAATCAAGACAGTAGATCTAGCTGGTCTGTCATAGTACAATAGAGACAGTAGATCTAGCTGGTCAGTCATAATATAATAGAGACAGTAGATCTAGCTGGTCTGTCATAATATAATAGAGACAGTAGATCTAGCTGGTCTGTCATAATATAATAGAGACAGTAGATCTAGCTGGTCTGTCATAATATAATAGAGACAGTAGATCTAGCTGGTCTGTCATAATATAATAGAGACAGTAGATCTAGCTGGTGTGTCTTAGTACACTAGAGACAGTAGATCTAGCTGGTCTGTCATATTAATATAGAGACAGTAGATCTAGCTGGTCTGTCATATTATAATAGAGACAGTAGATCTAGCTGGTCTGTCATATTAAAATAGAGACAGTAGATCTAGCTGGTCTGTCAAATTATAATAGAGACAGTAGATCTAGCTGGTCTGTCATAATATAATACAGACAGTAAATCTAGTTGGTCTGTCATAATATAATCAAGACAGTAGATCTAGCTGGTCTGTCATAGTACAATAGAGACAGTAGATCTACCTGGTCTGTCATAATATAATAGAGACAGTAGATCTACCTGGTCTGTCATATTATAATAGAGACAGTAGATCTAGCTGGTCTGTCATAATATGATAGAGACACAGAGCCAGTAGATCTAGCTGGTTTGTCATAATATAATAGAGACAGTAGATATAGCTGGTCTGTCATAATATAATGGAGACAGTAGATCTAGCTGGTCTGTCATATTATTATAGAGACAGTAGATCTAGTTGGTCTGTCATAATATCATATGAACAGTAGATCTAGCTGGTCTGTCATAATATAATAGAGACAGTAGATCTAGCTGGTCTGTCATATTATAATAGAGACAGTAGATCAAGCTGGTCTGTCATCTTATAATCGAGACAGTAGATCTAGCTGGTCTGTCATAATATAATAGAGACAGTAGATCTAGTTGGTCTGTCATATTATAATAGAGACAGAAGATCTAGCTGGTCTGTCATAATATAATAGAGACAGTAGATTTAGTTGGTCTGTCATATTATTATAGAGACAGTAGATCTAGCTGGTCTGTCATAATATCATAGGAACAGTAGATCTAGCTGGTCTGTCATAATATAATAGAGACAGTAGATCTAGCTGGTCTGTCATATTATAATAGAGAAAGTAGATCTAGCTGGTCTGTCATATTATAATAGAGACATTAGAACTATCTGGTCTGTCATATTATAATAGAGACAGTAGATCTAGCTGGTCAGTCATAATATAATAGAGACAGTAGATCTAAATGTTCTGTCATAATATATTAGAGACAGTAGATCTAGCTGGTCTGTCATAATATAATAGAGACAGTAGATCTAGCTGGTCTGTCATAATATAATAGAGACAGTAGATCTAGCTGGTCTGTCATAATATAATAGAGACAGTAGATCTAGTTGGTCTGTCATATTATAATACAGACAGTAAATCTAGTTGGTCTGTCATAATATAATCAAGACAGTAGATCTAGCTGGTCTGTCATAGTACAATAGAGACAGTAGATCTAGCTGGTCAGTCATAATATAATAGAGACAGTAGATCTAGCTGGTCTGTCATAATATAATAGAGACAGTAGATCTAGCTGGTCTGTCATAATATAATAGAGACAGTAGATCTAGCTGGTCTGTCATAATATAATAGAGACAGTAGATCTAGCTGGTCTGTCATAATATAATAGAGACAGTAGATCTAGCTGGTCTGTCTTAGTACACTAGAGACAGTAGATCTAGCTGGTCTGTCATATTAAAATAGAGACAGTAGATCTAGCTGGTCTGTCATATTATAATAGAGACAGTAGATCTAGCTGGTCTGTCATATTAAAATAGAGACAGTAGATCTAGCTGGTCTGTCATATTATAATAGAGACAGTAGATCTAGCTGGTCTGTCATATTATATTAGAGACAGTAGATCTAGCTGGTCTGTCATATTAAAATAGAGACAGTAGATCTAGCTGGTCTGTCATAGTACACTAGAGACAGGAGATCTAGCTGGTCTGTCATAATATAATAGAGACAGTAGATCTAGCTGGTCTGCCATATTATAATTGAGACAGTAGATCTAGCTGGTCTGTCATAATGTAATAGAGACAGTAGATCTAGCTGGTCTGTTATATTATAATAGAGACAGTAGATCTAGCTGGTCTGTCATAGTACACTAGAGACAGTAGATCTAGCTGGTCTGTCATATTAAAATAGAGACAGTAGATCTAGCTGGTCTGTCATAATATAATAGAGACAGTAGATCTAGCTGGTCTGTCATATTATAATAGAGACAGTAGATCTAGCTGGTCTGTCATATTAAAATAGAAACAGTAGATCTAGCTGGTCTGTCATAGTACACTAGAGACAGTAGATCTAGCTGGTCTGTCATAATATAATAGAGACAGTAGATGTACCTGGTCTGCCATAATATAATAGAGACAGTAGATCTAGCTGGTCTGTCATATTATAATAGAGACAGTAGATCTAGCTGGTCTGTCATATTAAAATAGAGACAGTAGATCTAGTTGGTCTGTCATATTATAATAGAGACAGAAGATCTAGCTGGTCTGTCATAATATAATAGAGACAGTAGATTTAGTTGGTCTGTCATATTATTATAGAGACAGTAGATCTAGCTGGTCTGTCATAATATCATAGAGAACAGTAGATCTAGCTGGTCTGTCATAATATAATAGAGACAGTAGATCTAGCTGGTCTGTCATATTATAATAGAGAAAGTAGATCTAGCTGGTCTGTCATATTATAATAGAGACATTAAAACTATCTGGTCTGTCATATTATAATAGAGACAGTAGATCTAGCTGGTCAGTCATAATATAATAGAGACAGTAGATCTAAATGTTCTGTCATAATATATTAGAGACAGTAGATCTAGCTGGTCTGTCATAATATAATAGAGAAGTAGATCTAGCTGTTCTGTCATAATATATTAGAGACAGTAGATCTAGCTGGTCTGTCATAATACAATAGAGACAGTAGATCTAGCTGGTCTGTCATAATATAATACAGACAGTAAATCTAGTTGGTCTGTCATAATATAATCAAGACAGTAGATCTAGCTGGTCTGTCATAGTACAATAGAGACAGTAGATCTAGCTGGTCAGTCATAATATAATAGAGACAGTAGATCTAGCTGGTCTGTCATAATATAATAGAGACAGTAGATCTAGCTGGTCTGTCTTAGTACACTAGAGACAGTAGATCTAGCTGGTCTGTCATATTAAAATAGAGACAGTAGATCTAGCTGGTCTGTCATATTATAATAGAGACAGTAGATCTAGCTGGTCTGTCATATTATAATAGAGACAGTAGATCTAGCTGGTCTGTCATATTATATTAGAGACAGTAGATCTAGCTGGTCTGTCATTTTAAAATAGAGACAGTAGATCTAGCTGGTCTGTCATAGTACACTAGAGACAGGAGATCTAGCTGGTCTGTCATAATATAATAGAGACAGTAGATCTAGCTGGTCTGCCATATTATATAATAGAGACAGTAGATCTAGCTGGTCTGTCATAATATAATAGAGACAGTAGATCTAGCTGGTCTGTTATATTATAATAGAGACAGTAGATCTAGCTGGTCTGTCATAGTACACTAGAGACAGTAGATCTAGCTGGTCTGTCATATTAAAATAGAGACAGTAGATCTAGCTGGTCTGTCATAATATAATAGAGACAGTAGATCTAGCTGGTCTGTCATATTATAATAGAGACAGTAGATCTAGCTGGTCTGTCATATTAAAATAGAGACAGTAGATCTAGCTGGTCTGTCATAGTACACTAGAGACAGTAGATCTAGCTGGTCTGTCATAATATAATAGAGACAGTAGATGTACCTGGTCTGCCATAATATAATAGAGACAGTAGATCTAGCTGGTCTGTCATAATATAATAGAGACAGTAGATCTAAATAGAGACAGTAGATCTAGCTGGTCTGTCATAGTACACTAGAGACAGTAGATCTAGCTGGTCTGTCATATTAAAATAGAGACAGTAGATCTAGCTGGTCTGTCATAATATAATAGAGACAGTAGATCTAGCTGGTCTGTCATATTATAATAGAGACAGTAGATCTAGCTGGTCTGTCATATTAAAATAGAGACAGTAGATCTAGCTGGTCTGTCATAGTACACTAGAGACAGTAGATCTAGCTGGTCTGTCATAATATAATAGAGACAGTAGATGTACCTGGTCTGCCATAATATAATAGAGACAGTAGATCTAGCTGGTCTGTCATATTAAAATAGAGACAGTAGATCTAGCTGGTCTGTCATAGTACACTAGAGACAGGAGATCTAGCTGGTCTGTCATAATATAATAGAGACAGTAGATCTAGCTGGTCTGCCATATTATAATTGAGACAGTAGATCTAGCTGGTCTGTCATAATATAATAGAGACAGTAGATCTAGCTGGTCTGTCATATTATAATAGAGAAAGTAGATCTAGCTGGTCTGTCATATTATAATAGAGACATTAGAACTATCTGGTCTGTCATATTATAATAGAGACAGTAGATCTAGCTGGTCAGTCATAATATAATAGAGACAGTAGATCTAAATGTTCTGTCATAATATATTAGAGACAGTAGATCTAGCTGGTCTGTCATAATATAATAGAGGAAGTAGATCTAGCTGTTCTGTCATAATATATTAGAGACAGTAGATCTAGCTGGTCTGTCATAATACAATAGAGACAGTAGATCTAGCTGGTCTGTCATAATATAATACAGACAGTAAATCTAGTTGGTCTGTCATAATATAATCAAGACAGTAGATCTAGCTGGTCTGTCATAGTACAATAGAGACAGTAGATCTAGCTGGTCAGTCATAATATAATAGAGACAGTAGATCTAGCTGGTCTGTCATAATATAATAGAGACAGTAGATCTAGCTGGTCTGTCATAATATAATAGAGACAGTAGATCTAGCTGGTCTGTCATAATATAATAGAGACAGTAGATCTAGCTGGTCTGTCATAATATAATAGAGACAGTAGATCTAGCTGGTCTGTCTTAGTACACTAGAGACAGTAGATCTAGCTGGTCTGTCATATTAAAATAGAGACAGTAGATCTAGCTGGTCTGTCATATTATAATAGAGACAGTAGATCTAGCTGGTCTGTCATATTAAAATAGAGACAGTAGATCTAGCTGGTCTGTCATATTATAATAGAGACAGTAGATCTAGCTGGTCTGTCATATTATATTAGAGACAGTAGATCTAGCTGGTCTGTCATATTAAAATAGAGACAGTAGATCTAGCTGGTCTGTCATAGTACACTAGAGACAGGAGATCTAGCTGGTCTGTCATAATATAATAGAGACAGTAGATCTAGCTGGTCTGCCATATTATAATTGAGACAGTAGATCTAGCTGGTCTGTCATAATGTAATAGAGACAGTAGATCTAGCTGGTCTGTTATATTATAATAGAGACAGTAGATCTAGCTGGTCTGTCATAGTACACTAGAGACAGTAGATCTAGCTGGTCTGTCATATTATAATAGAGACAGTAGATCTAGCTGGTCTGTCATAATATAATAGAGACAGTAGATCTAGCTGGTCTGTCATATTATAATAGAGACAGTAGATCTAGCTGGTCTGTCATATTAAAATAGAGACAGTAGATCTAGCTGGTCTGTCATAGTACACTAGAGACAGTAGATCTAGCTGGTCTGTCATAATATAATAGAGACAGTAGATGTACCTGGTCTGTCATAGTATAATAGAGACAGTAGATCTAGCTGGTCTGTAATATTATAATAGAGACAGTAGATCTAGCTGGTCTGTCATTTTATAATCGAGACAGTAGATCTAGCTGGTCTGTCATAGTACACTAGAGACAGTAGATCTAGCTGGTCTGTCATATTAAACTAGAGACAGTAGATCTAGCTGGTCTGTCATAATATAATAGAGACAGTAGATCTAGCTGGTCTGTCATATTATAATAGAGACAGTAGATCTAGCTGGTCTGTCATATTAAAATAGAAACAGTAGATCTAGCTGGTCTGTCATAGTACACTAGAGACAGTAGATCTAGCTGGTCTGTCATAATATAATAGAGACAGTAGATGTACCTGGTCTGCCATAATATAATAGAGACAGTAGATCTAGCTGGTCTGTCATATTAAAATAGAGACAGTAGATCTAGCTGGTCTGTCATAGTACACTAGAGACAGGAGATCTAGCTGGTCTGTCATAATATAATAGAGACAGTAGATCTAGCTGGTCTGCCATATTATAATTGAGACAGTAGATCTAGCTGGTCTGTCATAATGTAATAGAGACAGTAGATCTAGCTGGTCTGTCATATTATAATAGAGACAGTAGATCTAGCTGGTCTGTCATAGTACACTAGAGACAGTAGATCTAGCTGGTCTGTCATATTAAAATAGAGACAGTAGATCTAGCTGGTCTGTCATATTATAATAGAGACAGTAGATCTAGCTGGTCTGTCATATTAAAATAGAGACAGTAGATCTAGCTGGTCTGTCATAGTACACTAGAGACAGTAGATCTAGCTGGTCTGTCATAATATAATCGAGACAGTAGATGTACCTGGTCTGCCATAATATAATAGAGACAGTAGATCTAGCTGGTCTGTCATAATATAATAGAGACAGTAGATCTAGCTGGTCTGTCATAGTACACTAGAGACAGGAGATCTAGCTGGTCTGTCATAATATAATAGAGACAGTAGATCTAGCTGGTCTGCCATATTATAATTGAGACAGTAGATCTAGCTGGTCTGTCATAATGTAATAGAGACAGTAGATCTAGCTGGTCTGTTATATTATAATAGAGACAGTAGATCTAGCTGGTCTGTCATAGTACACTAGAGACAGTAGATCTAGCTGGTCTGTCATATTAAAATAGAGACAGTAGATCTAGCTGGTCTGTCATAATATAATAGAGACAGTAGATCTAGCTGGTCTGTCATAATATAATAGAGACAGTAGATGTACCTGGTCTGCCATAATATAATAGAGACAGTAGATCTAGCTGGTCTGTCATATTATAATAGAGACAGTAGATCTAGCTGGTCTGTCATATTAAAATAGAGACAGTAGATCTAGCTGGTCTGTCATATTATAATAGAGACAGTAGATCTAGCTGGTCTGTCATAATATAATAGAGACAGTAGATTTAGTTGGTCTGTCATATTATTATAGAGACAGTAGATCTAGCTGGTCTGTCATAATATCATAGGAACAGTAGATCTAGCTGGTATGTCATAATATAATAGAGACAGTAGATCTAGCTGGTCTGTCATATTATAATAGAGAAAGTAGATCTAGCTGGTCTGTCATATTATAATAGAGACATTAGAACTATCTGGTCTGTCATATTATAATAGAGACAGTAGATCTAGCTGGTCAGTCATAATATAATAGAGACAGTAGATCTAAATGTTCTGTCATAATATATTAGAGACAGTAGATCTAGCTGGTCTGTCATAATATAATAGAGGAAGTAGATCTAGCTGTTCTGTCATAATATATTAGAGACAGTAGATCTAGCTGGTCTGTCATAATACAATAGAGACAGTAGATCTAGCTGGTCTGTCATAATATAATACAGACAGTAAATCTAGTTGGTCTGTCATAATATAATCAAGACAGTAGATCTAGCTGGTCTGTCATAGTACAATAGAGACAGTAGATCTAGCTGGTCAGTCATAATATAATAGAGACAGTAGATCTAGCTGGTCTGTCATAATATAATAGAGACAGTAGATCTAGCTGGTCTGTCATAATATAATAGAGACAGTAGATCTAGCTGGTCTGTCATAATATAATAGAGACAGTAGATCTAGCTGGTCTGTCATAATATAATAGAGACAGTAGATCTAGCTGGTCTGTCTTAGTACACTAGAGACAGTAGATCTAGCTGGTCTGTCATATTAAAATAGAGACAGTAGATCTAGCTGGTCTGTCATATTATAATAGAGACAGTAGATCTAGCTGGTCTGTCATATTAAAATAGAGACAGTAGATCTAGCTGGTCTGTCATATTATAATAGAGACAGTAGATCTAGCTGGTCTGTCATATTATATTAGAGACAGTAGATCTAGCTGGTCTGTCATATTAAAATAGAGACAGTAGATCTAGCTGGTCTGTCATAGTACACTAGAGACAGTAGATCTTGCTGGTCTGTCATAATATAATAGAGACAGTAGATCTAGCTGGTCTGCCATATTATAATTGAGACAGTAGATCTAGCTGGTCTGTCATAATGTAATAGAGACAGTAGATCTAGCTGGTCTGTCATATTATAATAGAGACAGTAGATCTAGCTGGTCTTTCATAGTACACTAGAGACAGTAGATCTAGCTGGTCTGTCATATTAAAATAGAGACAGTAGATCTAGCTGGTCTGTCATAATATAATAGAGACAGTAGATCTAGCTGGTCTGTCATATTATAATAGAGACAGTAGATCTAGCTGGTCTGTCATATTAAAATAGAGACAGTAGATCTAGCTGGTCTGTCATAGTACACTAGAGACAGTAGATCTAGCTGGTCTGTCATAATATAATAGAGACAGTAGATGTACTGGTCTGCCATAATATAATAGAGACAGTAGATCTAGCTGGTCTGTCATATTATAATAGAGACAGTAGATCTAGCTGGTCTGTCATATTAAAATAGAGACAGTAGATCTAGCTGGTCTGTCATAGTACACTAGAGACAGTAGATCTAGCTGGTCTGTCATAATATAATAGAGACAGTGGATGTACCTGGTCTGCCATAACATAATAGAGACAGTAGATCTAGCTGGTCTGTCATAATATAATAGAGACAGTAGATCTAGCTGGTCTGTCAAAATATAATAGAGACAGTAGATCTAGCTGGTCTGTCAAAATATAATAGAGACAGTATATCTAGCTGGTCAGTCATAATATAATAGAGACAGTAGATCTAAATGGTCTGTCATAATATATTAGAGACAGTAGATCTAGCTGGTCTGTCATAATATAATAGAGACAGTAGATCTAGCTGGTCTGTCATATTATAATAGAGACAGTAGATCTAGCTGGTCTGTCATATTATAATAGAGACAGTAGATCTAGCTGGTCTGTCATAGTACACTAGAGACAGTAGATCTAGCTGGTCTGTCATATTAAAATAGAGACAGTAGATCTAGCTGGTCTGTCATATTATAATAGAGACAGTAGATCTAGCTGGTCTGTCATATTAAAATAGAGACAGTAGCTCTAGCTGGTCTGTCATATTATAATAGAGACAGTAGATCTAGCTGGTCTGTCATATTATATTAGAGACAGTAGATCTAGCTGGTCTGTCATATTAAAATAGAGACAGTAGATCTAGCTGGTCTGTCATAGTACACTAGAGACAGGAGATCTAGCTGTTCTGTCATAATATAATAGAGACAGTAGATCTAGCTGGTCTGCCATATTATAATTGAGACAGTAGATCTAGCTGGTCTGTCATAATGTAATAGAGACAGTAGATCTAGCTGGTCTGTTATATTATAATAGAGACAGTAGATCTAGCTGGTCTGTCATGTCACTAGAGACAGTAGATCTAGCTGGTCTGTCATATAAAATAGAGACAGTAGATCTAGCTGGTCTGTCATATTATAATAGAGACAGTAGATCTAGCTGGTCTGTCATATTATAATAGAGACAGTAGAGCTGGTCTGTCATATTATAATAGAGACAGTAGATCTAGCTGGTCTGTCATATTAAAATAGAAACAGTAGATCTAGCTGGTCTGTCATAGTACACTAGAGACAGTAGATCTAGCTGGTCTGTCATAATATAATAGAGACAGTAGATGTACCTGGTCTGCCATAATATAATAGAGACAGTAGATCTAGCTGGTCTGTCATATTATAATAGAGACAGTAGATCTAGCTGGTCTGTCATATTAAAATAGAGACAGTAGATCTAGCTGGTCTGTCATAGTACACTAGAGACAGTAGATCTAGCTGGTCTGTCATAATATAATAGAGACAGTGGATGTACCTGGTCTGCCATAACATAATAGAGACAGTAGATCTAGCTGGTCTGTCATAATATAATAGAGACAGTAGATCTAGCTGGTCTGTCAAAATATAATAGAGACAGTAGATCTAGCTGGTCTGTCAAAATATAATAGAGACAGTATATCTAGCTGGTCAGTCATAATATAATAGAGACAGTAGATCTAAATGGTCTGTCATAATATATTAGAGACAGTAGATCTAGCTGGTCTGTCATAATATAATAGAGACAGTAGATCTAGCTGGTCTGTCATATTATAATAGAGACAGTAGATCTAGCTGGTCTGTCATATTATAATAGAGACAGTAGATCTAGCTGCTCTGTCATATTATAATCGAGACAGTAGATCTAGCTGGTCTGTCATAATATAATAGAGACAGTAGATTTAGCTGGTCTGTCATAATATAATCGAGACATTAGATCTAGCTGGTCTGTCGTAATACAATAGAGACAGTAGATCTAGCTGGTCTGTCATAATATAATACAGACAGTAAATCTAGTTGGTCTGTCATAATATAATACAGACAGTAAATCTAGCTGGTCTGTCATAGTACAATAGAGACAGTAGATCTATCTGGTCAGTCATAATATAATAGAGACAGTAGATCTACCTGGTCTGTCATATTATAATAGAGAAAGTAGATCTAGCTGGTCTGTCATAATATGATAGAGACACAGAGCCAGTAGATCTAGCTGGTTTGTCATAATATAATAGAGACAGTAGATATAGCTGGTCTGTCATAATATAATGGAGACAGTAGATCTAGCTGGTCTGTCATATTATTATAGAGACAGTAGATCTAGTTGGTCTGTCACAATATCAAATGAACAGTAGATCTAGCTGGACTGTCATCGTACAATAGAGACAGTAGATCTAGCTGGTCTGTCATATTAAAATAGAGACAGTAGATCTAGCTGGTCTGTCATATTATAATCGAGACAGTAGATCTAGCTGGTCTGTCATAATATAATAGAGACAGTAGATCTAGTTGGTCTGTCATATTATAATAGAGACAGAAAATCTAGCTGGTCTGTCATAATATAATAGAGACAGTAGATTTAGCTGGTCTGTCATATTATTATAGAGACAGTAGATCTAGCTGGTCTGTCATAATATCATAGGAACAGTAGATCTAGCTGGTCTGTCATAATATAATAGAGACAGTAGATCTAGCTGGTCTGTCATATTATAATAGAGAAAGTAGATCTAGCTGGTCTGTCATAATATATTAGAGACAGTAGATCTAGCTGGTCTCTCATAATACAATAGAGACAGTAGATCTAGCTCGTATGTCATATTATAATCGAGACAGTAGATCTAGCTGGTCTGTCATATTATAGTAGAGACAGTAGATCTAGCTGGTCTGTCATATCATAATAGAGACATTATATCTATCTGGTCTGTCATATTATAATAGAGACAGTAGATCTAGCTGGTCAGTCAAAATATAATAGAGACAGTAGATCTGGCTGGTCTGTCATATTATAATAGAGACATTATATCTATCTGGTCTGTCATATTATAATAGAGACAGTAGATCTAGCTGGTCTGTCATATTATAATAGAGACAGTAGATCGAAATGGTCTGTCATAATATATTAGAGACAGTAGATCTAGCTGGTCTGTCATAATATAATAGAGACAGTAGATCTAGCTGGTCTGTCATATTATAATAGAGAAAGTAGATCTAGCTGGTCTGTCATAATATATTAGAGACAGTAGATCTAGCTGTTCTGTCATAATACAATAGAGACAGTAGATCTAGCTGTTTTGTCATATTATAATCGAGACAGTACATCTAGCTGGTCTGTCATAATATAATAGAGACAGTAGATCTAGCTGGTCTGTCATATTATAATAGAGACAGTAGATCTAGCTGGTCTGTCATAATATGATAGAGACAGTAGATCTAGCTGTTCTGTCATATTATAATCGAGACAGTAGATCTAGCTGGTCTGTCATAATATTATAGAGACAGTAGATCTAGCTGGTCTGTCATAATATCATAGGAACAATACATCTAGCTGGTCTGTCATAATATAATAGAGACAGTAGATCTAGCTGGTCTGTCATATTATAATAGAGACAGTAGATCTAGCTGGTCTGTCATATTATAATAGAGAAAGTAGATCTAGCTGGTCTGTCATAATATTTTAGAGACAGTAGATCTAGCTGGTCTGTCATAATATAATAGAGACAGTAGATCTAGCTGGTCTGTCATATTATAATAGAGACAGTAGATCTAGCTGGTCAGTCAAAATATAATAGAGACAGTAGATCTAGCTGGTCTGTCATATTATAATAGAGACATTATATCTATCTGGTCTGTCATATTATAATAGAGACAGTAGATCTAGCTGGTCTGTCATATTATAATAGAGACAGTAGATCGAAATGGTCTGTCATAATATAATAGAGACAGTAGATCTAGCTGGTCTGTCATAATATAATAGAGACAGTAGATCTAGCTGGTCTGTCATAATATAATAGAGACAGTAGATCTATGTTGTCTGTCATATTATAATAGAGACAGTAGATCTAGCTGGTCTGTCATAGTACACTAGAGACAGTAGATCTAGCTGGTCTGTCATAATATAATAGAGACACAGAGACAGTAGATCGATCTGGTCTGTCATAATTTAATAGAGACACAGAGACAGTAGATCTAGCTGGTCTGTCATAATATAATAGAGACAGTAGATGTACCTGGTCTGTCATAATATAATAGAGACTGTAGATCTAGCTGGTCTGTCATAATATAATAGAGACAGTAGATCTATCTGGTCTGTCATATTATAATAGAGACAGTAGATCAGGCTGGTCTGTCATAGTACACTAGAGACAGTAGATCTAGCTGGTCTGTCATATTAAAATAGAGACAGCAGATCTAGCTGGTCTGTCATAATATAACAGAGACAGTAGATCTAGCTGGTCTTTCATGTTATAATAGAGACAGTAGATCTAGCTGGTCTGTCATAATATAATAGAGACAGTAGATCTAGCTGGTCTGTCATAATAAAATAGAGACAGTATATCTAGCTGGTCTGTCATATTATAATAGAGACAGTAGATCTAGCTGGTCTGTCATAATATAATAGAGACAGTAGATCTAAATGTTCTGTCATAATATATTAGAGACAGTAGATCTAGCTGGTCTGTCAAAATATAATAGAGACAGTAGATCTAGCTGGTCTGTCATATTATAATAGAGAAAGTAGATCTAGCTGGTCTGTCATAATATATTAGAGACAGTAGATCTAGCTGGTCTGTCATAATACAATAGAGACAGTAGATCTAGCTGGTCTGTCATAATATATTAGAGACAGTAGATCTAGCTGGTCTGTCATAATACAATAGAGACAGTAGATCTAGCTGGTCTGTCATAATATAATGGAGACAGTAGATCTAGCTGGTCTGTCATATTATAATAGAGAAAGTAGACCTAGCTGGTCTGTCATATTAAAATAGAGACATTAGATCTATCTGGTCTGTCATATTATAATCGAGACAGTAGATCTAGCTGGTCTGTCATAATATAATAGAGACAGTAGATCTAGCTGGTCTGTCATATCATAATGGAGACATTATATCTATCTGGTCTGTCATATTATAATAGAGACAGTAGATCTAGCTAGTCAGTCAAAATATAATAGAGACAGTAGATCTAGCTGGTCTGTCATATTATAATAGAGACATTATATCTATCTGGTCTGTCATATTATAATAGAGACAGTAGATCTAGCTGGTCTGTCATATTATAATAGAGACAGTAGATCGAAATGGTCTGTCATAATATATTAGAGACAGTAGATCTAGCTGGTCTGTCATAATATAATAGAGACAGTAGATCTAGCTGGTCTGTCATATTATAATAGAGAAAGTAGATCTAGCTGGTCTGTCATAATATATTAGAGACAGTAGATCTAGCTGGTCTGTCATAATACAATAGAGACAGTAGATCTAGCTGTTCTGTCATATTATAATCGAGACAGTACATCTAGCTGGTCTGTCATAATATAATAGAGACAGTAGATCTAGCTGGTCTGTCATATTATAATAGAGACAGTAGATCTAGCTGGTAAGTCAAAATATAATAGAGACAGTAGATCTAGCTGGTCTGTCATATTATAATAGAGACATTATATCTATCTGATCTGTCATATTATAATAGAGACAGTAGATCTAGCTGGTCAGTCAAAATATAATAGAGACAGTAGATCGAAATGGTCTGTCATAATATAATAGAGACAGTAGATCTAGCTGGTCTGTCATAATATAATAGAGACAGTAGATCTAGCTGGTCTGTCATAATATAATAGAGACAGTAGATCTATGTTGTCTGTCATATTATAATAGAGACAGTAGATCTAGCTGGTCTGTCATAGTACACTAGAGACAGTAGATCTAGCTGGTCTGTCATAATATAATAGAGACACAGAGACAGTAGATCGAGCTGGTCTGTCATAATTTAATAGAGACACAGAGACAGTAGATCTAGCTGGTCTGTCATAATATAATAGAGACAGTAGATGTACCTGGTCTGTCATAATATAATAGAGACTGTAGATCTAGCTGGTCTGTCATAATATAATAGAGACAGTAGATCTATCTGGTCTGTCATATTATAATAGAGACAGTAGATCAGGCTGGTCTGTCATAGTACACTAGAGACAGTAGATCTAGCTGGTCTGTCATATTAAAATAGAGACAGCAGATCTAGCTGGTCTGTCATAATATAACAGAGACAGTAGATCTAGCTGGTCTTTCATGTTATAATAGAGACAGTAGATCTAGCTGGTCTGTCATAATATAATAGAGACAGTAGATCTAGCTGGTCTGTCATATTAAAATAGAGACAGTATATCTAGCTGGTCTGTCATATTATAATAGAGACAGTAGATCTAGCTGGTCTGTCATAATATAATAGAGACAGTAGATCTAAATGTTCTGTCATAATATATTAGAGACAGTAGATCTAGCTGGTCTGTCAAAATATAATAGAGACAGTAGATCTAGCTGGTCTGTCATATTATAATAGAGACAGTAGATCAGGCTGGTCTGTCATAGTACACTAGAGACAGTAGATCTAGCTGGTCTGTCATATTAAAATAGAGACAGCAGATCTAGCTGGTCTGTCATAATATAACAGAGACAGTAGATCTAGCTGGTCTTTCATGTTATAATAGAGACAGTAGATCTAGCTGGTCTGTCATAATATAATAGAGACAGTAGATCTAGCTGGTCTGTCATATTAAAATAGAGACAGTATATCTAGCTGGTCTGTCATATTATAATAGAGACAGTAGATCTAGCTGGTCTGTCATAATATAATAGAGACAGTAGATCTAAATGTTCTGTCATAATATATTAGAGACAGTAGATCTAGCTGGTCTGTCAAAATATAATAGAGACAGTAGATCTAGCTGGTCTGTCATATTATAATAGAGAAAGTAGATCTAGCTGGTCTGTCATAATATATTAGAGACAGTAGATCTAGCTGGTCTGTCATAATACAATAGAGAAAGTAGATCTAGCTGGTCTGTCATAATATATTAGAGACAGTAGATCTAGCTGGTCTGTCATAATACAATAGAGACAGTAGATCTAGCTGGTCTGTCATAATATATTAGAGACAGTAGATCTAGCTGGTCTGTCATAATACAATAGAGACAGTAGATCTAGCTGGTCTGTCATAATATAATGGAGACAGTAGATCTAGCTGGTCTGTCATATTATAATAGAGAAAGTAGACCTAGCTGGTCTGTCATATTAAAATAGAGACATTAGATCTATCTGGTCTGTCATATTATAATCGAGACAGTAGATCTAGCTGGTCTGTCATAATATAATAGAGACAGTAGATCTAGCTGGTCTGTCATATCATAATGGAGACATTATATCTATCTGGTCTGTCATATTATAATAGAGACAGTAGATCTAGCTAGTCAGTCAAAATATAATAGAGACAGTAGATCTAGCTGGTCTGTCATATTATAATAGAGACATTATATCTATCTGGTCTGTCATATTATAATAGAGACAGTAGATCTAGCTGGTCTGTCATATTATAATAGAGACAGTAGATCGAAATGGTCTGTCATAATATATTAGAGACAGTAGATCTAGCTGGTCTGTCATAATATAATAGAGACAGTAGATCTAGCTGGTCTGTCATATTATAATAGAGAAAGTAGATCTAGCTGGTCTGTCATAATATATTAGAGACAGTAGATCTAGCTGGTCTGTCATAATACAATAGAGACAGTAGATCTAGCTGTTTTGTCATATTATAATCGAGACAGTACATCTAGCTGGTCTGTCATAATATAATAGAGACAGTAGATCTAGCTGGTCTGTCATATTATAATAGAGACAGTAGATCTAGCTGGTCTGTCATAATATGATAGAGACAGTAGATCTAGCTGTTCTGTCATATTATAATCGAGACAGTAGATCTAGCTGGTCTGTCATAATATTATAGAGACAGTAGATCTAGCTGGTCTGTCATAATATCATAGGAACAATACATCTAGCTGGTCTGTCATAATATAATAGAGACAGTAGATCTAGCTGGTCTGTCATATTATAATAGAGACAGTAGATCAAGCTGGTCTGTCATATTATAATAGAGAAAGTAGATCTAGCTGGTCTGTCATAATATGATAGAGACACAGCGACAGTAGATCTAGCTGGTCTGTCATAATATAATAGAGACAGTAGATCTAGCTGGTCTGTCATATTATAATAGAGACAGTAGATCTAGCTGGTCAGTCAAAATATAATAGAGACAGTAGATCTAGCTGGTCTGTCATATTATAATAGAGACATTATATCTATCTGGTCTGTCATATTATAATAGAGACAGTAGATCTAGCTGGTCTGTCATATTATAATAGAGACAGTAGATCGAAATGGTCTGTCATAATATATTAGAGACAGTAGATCTAGCTGGTCTGTCATAATATAATAGAGACAGTAGATCTAGCTGGTCTGTCATATTATAATAGAGAAAGTAGATCTAGCTGGTCTGTCATAATATATTAGAGACAGTAGATCTAGCTGGTCTGTCATAATACAATAGAGACAGTAGATCTAGCTGTTCTGTCATATTATAATCGAGACAGTACATCTAGCTGGTCTGTCATAATATAATAGAGACAGTAGACCTAGCTGGTCTGTCATATTATAATAGAGACAGTAGATCTAGCTGGTCTGTCATAATATGATAGAGACAGTAGATCTAGCTGTTCTGTCATATTATAATCGAGACAGTAGATCTAGCTGGTCTGTCATAATATTATAGAGACAGTAGATCTAGCTGGTCTGTCATAATATCATAGGAACAATACATCTAGCTGGTCTGTCATAATATAATAGAGACAGTAGATCTAGCTGGTCTGTCATATTATAATAGAGACAGTAGATCTAGCTGGTCTGTCATATTATAATAGAGAAAGTAGATCTAGCTGGTCTGTCATAATATGATAGAGACACAGCGACAGTAGATCTAGCTGGTCTGTCATAATATAATAGAGACAGTAGATCTAGCTGGTCTGTCATATTATAATCGAGACAGTAGATCTAGCTGGTCTGTCATAATATAATAGAGACAGTAGATCTAGCTGGTCTGTCATATTATAATAGAGAAAGTAGATCTAGCTGGTCTGTCATATTATAATAGAGAAAGTAGATCTAGCTGGTCAGTCAAAATATAATAGAGACAGTAGATCTAGCTGGTCTGTCATATTATAATAGAGACATTATATCTATCTGGTCTGTCATATTATAATAGAGGCTGTATATCTAGCTGGTCTGTCATATTATAATAGAGACAGTAGATCGAAATGGTCTGTCATAATATAATAGAGACAGTAGATCTAGCTGGTCTGTCATAATATAATAGAGACAGTAGATCTAGCTGGTCTGTCATAATATAATAGAGACAGTAGATCTATGTTGTCTGTCATATTATAATAGAGACAGTAGATCTAGCTGGTCTGTCATAGTACACTAGAGACAGTAGATCTAGCTGGTCTGTCATAATATAATAGAGACACAGAGACAGTAGATCGAGCTGGTCTGTCATAATTTAATAGAGACACAGAGACAGTAGATCTAGCTGGTCTGTCATAATATAATAGAGACAGTAGATGTACCTGGTCTGTCATAATATAATAGAGACTGTAGATCTAGCTGGTCTGTCATAATATAATAGAGACAGTAGATCTATCTGGTCTGTCATATTATAATAGAGACAGTAGATCAGGCTGGTCTGTCATAGTACACTAGAGACAGTAGATCTAGCTGGTCTGTCATATTAAAATAGAGACAGCAGATCTAGCTGGTCTGTCATAATATAACAGAGACAGTAGATCTAGCTGGTCTTTCATGTTATAATAGAGACAGTAGATCTAGCTGGTCTGTCATAATATAATAGAGACAGTAGATCTAGCTGGTCTGTCATATTAAAATAGAGACAGTATATCTAGCTGGTCTGTCATATTATAATAGAGACAGTAGATCTAGCTGGTCTGTCATAATATAATAGAGACAGTAGATCTAAATGTTCTGTCATAATATATTAGAGACAGTAGATCTAGCTGGTCTGTCAAAATATAATAGAGACAGTAGATCTAGCTGGTCTGTCATATTATAATAGAGAAAGTAGATCTAGCTGGTCTGTCATAATATATTAGAGACAGTAGATCTAGCTGGTCTGTCATAATACAATAGAGAAAGTAGATCTAGCTGGTCTGTCATAATATATTAGAGACAGTAGATCTAGCTGGTCTGTCATAATACAATAGAGACAGTAGATCTAGCTGGTCTGTCATAATATATTAGAGACAGTAGATCTAGCTGGTCTGTCATAATACAATAGAGACAGTAGATCTAGCTGGTCTGTCATAATATAATGGAGACAGTAGATCTAGCTGGTCTGTCATATTATAATAGAGAAAGTAGACCTAGCTGGTCTGTCATATTAAAATAGAGACATTAGATCTATCTGGTCTGTCATATTATAATCGAGACAGTAGATCTAGCTGGTCTGTCATAATATAATAGAGACAGTAGATCTAGCTGGTCTGTCATATCATAATGGAGACATTATATCTATCTGGTCTGTCATATTATAATAGAGACAGTAGATCTAGCTAGTCAGTCAAAATATAATAGAGACAGTAGATCTAGCTGGTCTGTCATATTATAATAGAGACATTATATCTATCTGGTCTGTCATATTATAATAGAGACAGTAGATCTAGCTGGTCTGTCATATTATAATAGAGACAGTAGATCGAAATGGTCTGTCATAATATATTAGAGACAGTAGATCTAGCTGGTCTGTCATAATATAATAGAGACAGTAGATCTAGCTGGTCTGTCATATTATAATAGAGAAAGTAGATCTAGCTGGTCTGTCATAATATATTAGAGACAGTAGATCTAGCTGGTCTGTCATAATACAATAGAGACAGTAGATCTAGCTGTTTTGTCATATTATAATCGAGACAGTACATCTAGCTGGTCTGTCATAATATAATAGAGACAGTAGATCTAGCTGGTCTGTCATATTATAATAGAGACAGTAGATCTAGCTGGTCTGTCATAATATGATAGAGACAGTAGATCTAGCTGTTCTGTCATATTATAATCGAGACAGTAGATCTAGCTGGTCTGTCATAATATTATAGAGACAGTAGATCTAGCTGGTCTGTCATAATATCATAGGAACAATACATCTAGCTGGTCTGTCATAATATAATAGAGACAGTAGATCTAGCTGGTCTGTCATATTATAATAGAGACAGTAGATCAAGCTGGTCTGTCATATTATAATAGAGAAAGTAGATCTAGCTGGTCTGTCATAATATGATAGAGACACAGCGACAGTAGATCTAGCTGGTCTGTCATAATATAATAGAGACAGTAGATCTAGCTGGTCTGTCATATTATAATAGAGACAGTAGATCTAGCTGGTCAGTCAAAATATAATAGAGACAGTAGATCTAGCTGGTCTGTCATATTATAATAGAGACATTATATCTATCTGGTCTGTCATATTATAATAGAGACAGTAGATCTAGCTGGTCTGTCATATTATAATAGAGACAGTAGATCGAAATGGTCTGTCATAATATATTAGAGACAGTAGATCTAGCTGGTCTGTCATAATATAATAGAGACAGTAGATCTAGCTGGTCTGTCATATTATAATAGAGAAAGTAGATCTAGCTGGTCTGTCATAATATATTAGAGACAGTAGATCTAGCTGGTCTGTCATAATACAATAGAGACAGTAGATCTAGCTGTTCTGTCATATTATAATCGAGACAGTACATCTAGCTGGTCTGTCATAATATAATAGAGACAGTAGACCTAGCTGGTCTGTCATATTATAATAGAGACAGTAGATCTAGCTGGTCTGTCATAATATGATAGAGACAGTAGATCTAGCTGTTCTGTCATATTATAATCGAGACAGTAGATCTAGCTGGTCTGTCATAATATTATAGAGACAGTAGATCTAGCTGGTCTGTCATAATATCATAGAACAATACATCTAGCTGGTCTGTCATAATATAATAGAGACAGTAGATCTAGCTGGTCTGTCATATTATAATAGAGACAGTAGATCTAGCTGGTCTGTCATATTATAATAGAGAAAGTAGATCTAGCTGGTCTGTCATAATATGATAGAGACACAGACAGTCGATCTAGCTGGTCTGTCATATTATAATAGAGACAGTAGATCTAGCTGGTCTGTCATATTATAATCGAGACAGTAGATCTAGCTGGTCTGTCATAATATAATAGAGACAGTAGATCTAGCTGGTCTGTCATATTATAATAGAGAAGTAGATCTAGCTGGTCTGTCATAATATATTAGAGACAGTAGATCTAGCTGGTCTGTCATAATACAATAGAGACAGTAGATCTAGCTGTTCTGTCATATTATAATAGAGACAGTAGATCTAGCTGGTCTGTCATAATATAATAGAGACAGTAGATCTAGCTGGTCTGTGATATTATAATAGAGACAGTAGATCTAGCTGGTCTGTCATAATATGATAGAGACAGTAGATCTAGCTGTTCTGTCATATTATAATCGAGACAGTAGATCTAGCTGGTCTGTCATAATATTATAGAGACAGTAGATCTAGCTGGTCTGTCATAATATCATAGGAACAATACATCTAGCTGGTCTGTCATAGTACAATAGAGACAGTAGATAAAGCTGGTCTGTCACAATATAATAGAGACAGTAGATCTAGCTGGTCTGTCATATTATAATAGAGAAAGTAGATCTAGCTGGTCTGTCATAATATGATAGAGACACAGCGACAGTAGATCTAGCTGGTCTGTCATAATATAATAGAGACAGTAGATCTAGCTGGTCTGTCATATTATAATAGAGACAGTAGATCTAGCTGGTCAGTCAAAATATAATAGAGACAGTAGATCTAGCTGTTCTGTCATATTATAATAGAGACAGTAGATCTAGCTGGTCTGTCATATTATAGTAGAGACAGTAGATCTAGCTGGTCAGTCATAATATAATAGAGACAGTAGATCTAAATGTTCTGTCATAATATATTAGAGACAGTAGATCTAGCTGGTCTGTCAAAATATAATAGAGACAGTAGATCTAGCTGGTCTGTCATATTATAATAGAGACAGTAGATCTAGCTGTTCTGTCATATTATAATCAAGACAGTAGATCTAGCTGGTCTTGTCATAATATAATAGAGACAGTAGATCTAGCTGGTCTGTCATATTATAATAGAGACAGTAGATCTAGCTGGTCTGTCATAATATGATAGAGACAGTAGATCTAGCTGTTCTGTCATATTATAATCGAGACAGTAGATCTAGCTGGTCTGTCATAATATTATAGAGACAGTAGATCTAGCTGGTCTGTCATAATATCATAGAGAACAATACATCTAGCTGGTCTGTCATAGTACAATAGAGACAGTAGATAAAGCTGGTCTCTCACAATATAATAGAGACAGTAGATCTAGCTGGTCTGTCATATTATAATAGAGAAAGTAGATCTAGCTGGTCTGTCATAATATGATAGAGACACAGCGACAGTAGATCTAGCTGGTCTGTCATAATATAATAGAGACAGTAGATCTAGCTGGTCTGTCATATTATAATAGAGACAGTAGATCTAGCTGGTCAGTCAAAATATAATAGAGACAGTAGATCTAGCTGTTCTGTCATATTATAATAGAGACAGTAGATCTAGCTGGTCTGTCATATTATAGTAGAGACAGTAGATCTAGCTGGTCTGTCATATTATAATAGAGAAAGTAGATCTAGCTGGTCTGTCATATATGATAGAGACACAGCGACAGTAGATCTAGCTGGTCTGTCATAATATAATAGAGACAGTAGATCTAGCTGTTCTGTCATATTATAATCGAGACAGTAGATCTAGCTGGTCTGTCATAATATAATAGAGACAGTAGATCTAGCTGGTCTGTCATATTATAATAGAGAAAGTAGATCTAGCTGGTCTGTCATAATATATTAGAGACAGTAGATCTAGCTGGTCTGTCATAATACAATAGAGACAGTAGATCTAGCTGTTCTGTCATATTATAATCGAGACAGTAGATCTAGCTGGTCTGTCATAATATAATAGAGACAGTAGATCTAGCTGGTCTGTCATATTATAATAGAGACAGTAGATCTAGCTGGTCTGTCATAATATGATAGAGACAGTAGATCTAGCTGTTCTGTCATATTATAATCGAGACAGTAGATCTAGCTGGTCTGTCATAATATTATAGAGACAGTAGATCTAGCTGGTCTGTCATAATATCATAGGAACAATACATCTAGCTGGTCTGTCATAGTACAATAGAGACAGTAGATAAAGCTGGTCTGTCACAATATAATAGAGACAGTAGATCTAGCTGGTCTGTCATATTATAATAGAGAAAGTAGATCTAGCTGGTCTGTCATAATATGATAGAGACACAGCGACAGTAGATCTAGCTGGTCTGTCATAATATAATAGAGACAGTAGATCTAGCTGGTCTGTCATATTATAATAGAGACAGTAGATCTAGCTGGTCAGTCAAAATATAATAGAGACAGTAGATCTAGCTGTTCTGTCATATTATAATAGAGACAGTAGATCTAGCTGGTCTGTCATATTATAGTAGAGACAGTAGATCTAGCTGGTCAGTCATAATATAATAGAGACAGTAGATCTAAATGTTCTGTCATAATATATTAGAGACAGTAGATCTAGCTGGTCTGTCAAAATATAATAGAGACAGTAGATCTAGCTGGTCTGTCATATTATAATAGAGACAGTAGATCTAGCTGTTCTGTCATATTATAATCGAGACAGTAGATCTAGCTGGTCTGTCATAATATAATAGAGACAGTAGATCTAGCTGGTCTGTCATATTATAATAGAGACAGTAGATCTAGCTGGTCTGTCATAATATGATAGAGACAGTAGATCTAGCTGTTCTGTCATATTATAATCGAGACAGTAGATCTAGCTGGTCTGTCATAATATTATAGAGACAGTAGATCTAGCTGGTCTGTCATAATATCATAGAGAACAATACATCTAGCTGGTCTGTCATAGTACAATAGAGACAGTAGATAAAGCTGGTCTGTCATAATATAATAGAGACAGTAGATCTAGCTGGTCTGTCATATTATAATAGAGAAAGTAGATCTAGCTGGTCTGTCATAATATGATAGAGACACAGCGACAGTAGATCTAGCTGGTCTGTCATAATATAATAGAGACAGTAGATCTAGCTGGTCTGTCATATTATAATAGAGACAGTATATCTAGCTGGTCAGTCATAATATAATAGAGACAGTAGATCTAGCTGGTCTGTCATAATATAATAGAGACAGTAGATCTAGCTGGTCTGTCATATTATAATAGAGACAGTAGATCTAGCTGGTCAGTCATAATATAATAGAGACAGTAGATCTAAATGTTCTGTCATAATATATTAGAGACAGTAGATCTAGCTGGTCTGTCAAAATATAATAGAGACAGTAGATCTAGCTGGTCTGTCATATTATAATAGAGAAAGTAGATCTAGCTGGTCTGTCATAATATATTAGAGACAGTAGATCTAGCTGGTCTGTCATAATACAATAGAGACAGTAGATCTAGCTGGTCTGTCATAATATAATAGAGACAGTAGATCTAGCTGGTCTGTCATATCATAATAGAGACATTATATCTATCTGGTCTGTCATATTATAATAGAGACAGTAGATCTAGCTGGTCTGTCATATTATAATAGAGACAGTAGATCTAGCTGGTCAGTCAAAATATAATAGAGACAGTAGATCTAGCTGGTCTGTCATATTATAATAGAGACATTATATCTATCTGGTCTGTCATATTATAATAGAGACAGTAGATCTAGCTGGTCAGTCAAAATATAATAGAGACAGTAGATCTAGCTGGTCTGTCATATTATAATAGAGACAGTAGATCTAGCTGGTCTGTCATAATATAATAGAGACAGTAGATCTAGCTGGTCTGTCATATTATAATAGAGACAGTAGATCTAGCTGGTCTGTCATAATATAATAGAGACAGTAGATCTAGCTGGTCTGTCATAATATAATAGAGACAGTAGATCTAGCTGGTCTGTCATATTATAATAGAGAAAGTAGATCTAGCTGGTCTGTCATAATATGATAGAGACACAGCGACAGTAGATCTAGCTGGTCTGTCATAATATAATAGAGACAGTAGATCTAGCTGGTCTGTCATATTATAATAGAGACAGTAGATCTAGCTGGTCTGTCATATTATAATAGAGACAGTAGATCTAGCTGGTCTGTCATAATATAATAGAGACAGTAGATCTAGCTGGTCTGTCATAATATCATAGAGAACAATACATCTAGCTGGTCTGTCATAGTACAATAGAGACAGTAGATAAAGCTGGTCTCTCATAATATAATAGAGACAGTAGATCTAGCTGGTCTGTCATATTATAATAGAGAAAGTAGATCTAGCTGGTCTGTCATAATATGATAGAGACAGCGACAGTAGATCTAGCTGGTCTGTCATAATATAATAGAGACAGTAGATCTAGCTGGTCTGTCATATTATAATAGAGACAGTAGATCTAGCTGGTCAGTCAAAATATAATAGAGACAGTAGATCTAGCTGTTCTGTCATATTATAATAGAGACAGTAGATCTAGCTGGTCTGTCATATTATAGTAGAGACAGTAGATCTAGCTGGTCTGTCATATTATAATAGAGAAAGTAGATCTAGCTGGTCTGTCATATATGATAGAGACACAGCGACAGTAGATCTAGCTGGTCTGTCATAATATAATAGAGACAGTAGATCTAGCTGTTCTGTCATATTATAATCGAGACAGTAGATCTAGCTGGTCTGTCATAATATAATAGAGACAGTAGATCTAGCTGGTCTGTCATATTATAATAGAGAAAGTAGATCTAGCTGGTCTGTCATAATATATTAGAGACAGTAGATCTAGCTGGTCTGTCATAATACAATAGAGACAGTAGATCTAGCTGTTCTGTCATATTATAATCGAGACAGTAGATCTAGCTGGTCTGTCATAATATAATAGAGACAGTAGATCTAGCTGGTCTGTCATATTATAATAGAGACAGTAGATCTAGCTGGTCTGTCATAATATAATAGAGACAGTAGATCTAGCTGTTCTGTCATATTATATCGAGACAGTAGATCTAGCTGGTCTGTCATAATATTATAGAGACAGTAGATCTAGCTGGTCTGTCATAATATCATAGGAACAATACATCTAGCTGGTCTGTCATAGTACAATAGAGACAGTAGATAAAGCTGGTCTGTCACAATATAATAGAGACAGTAGATCTAGCTGGTCTGTCATATTATAATAGAGAAAGTAGATCTAGCTGGTCTGTCATAATATGATAGAGACACAGCGACAGTAGATCTAGCTGGTCTGTCATAATATAATAGAGACAGTAGATCTAGCTGGTCTGTCATATTATAATAGAGACAGTAGATCTAGCTGGTCAGTCAAAATATAATAGAGACAGTAGATCTAGCTGTTCTGTCATATTATAATAGAGACAGTAGATCTAGCTGGTCTGTCATATTATAGTAGAGACAGTAGATCTAGCTGGTCTGTCATAATATAATAGAGACAGTAGATCTAAATGTTCTGTCATAATATATTAGAGACAGTAGATCTAGCTGGTCTGTCAAAATATAATAGAGACAGTAGATCTAGCTGGTCTGTCATATTATAATAGAGACAGTAGATCTAGCTGTTCTGTCATATTATAATCGAGACAGTAGATCTAGCTGGTCTGTCATAATATAATAGAGACAGTAGATCTAGCTGGTCTGTCATATTATAATAGAGACAGTAGATCTAGCTGGTCTGTCATAATATGATAGAGACAGTAGATCTAGCTGTTCTGTCATATTATAATCGAGACAGTAGATCTAGCTGGTCTGTCATAATATTATAGAGACAGTAGATCTAGCTGGTCTGTCATAATATCATAGGAACAATACATCTAGCTGGTCTGTCATAGTACAATAGAGACAGTAGATAAAGCTGGTCTGTCACAATATAATAGAGACAGTAGATCTAGCTGGTCTGTCATATTATAATAGAGAAAGTAGATCTAGCTGGTCTGTCATAATATGATAGAGACACAGCGACAGTAGATCTAGCTGGTCTGTCATAATATAATAGAGACAGTAGATCTAGCTGGTCTGTCATATTATAATAGAGACAGTAGATCTAGCTGGTCAGTCAAAATATAATAGAGACAGTAGATCTAGCTGTTCTGTCATATTATAATAGAGACAGTAGATCTAGCTGGTCTGTCATATTATAGTAGAGACAGTAGATCTAGCTGGTCAGTCATAATATAATAGAGACAGTAGATCTAAATGTTCTGTCATAATATATTAGAGACAGTAGATCTAGCTGGTCTGTCAAAATATAATAGAGACAGTAGATCTAGCTGGTCTGTCATATTATAATAGAGAAAGTAGATCTAGCTGGTCTGTCATAATATATTAGAGACAGTAGATCTAGCTGGTCTGTCATAATACAATAGAGACAGTAGATCTAGCTGGTCTGTCATAATATAATAGAGACAGTAGATCTAGCTGGTCTGTCATATCATAATAGAGACATTATATCTATCTGGTCTGTCATATTATAATAGAGACAGTAGATCTAGCTGGTCTGTCATATTATAATAGAGACAGTAGATCTAGCTGGTCAGTCAAAATATAATAGAGACAGTAGATCTAGCTGGTCTGTCATATTATAATAGAGACATTATATCTATCTGGTCTGTCATATTATAATAGAGACAGTAGATCTAGCTGGTCAGTCAAAATATAATAGAGACAGTAGATCTAGCTGGTCTGTCATATTATAATAGAGACAGTAGATCTAGCTGGTCTGTCATAATATAATAGAGACAGTAGATCTAGCTGGTCTGTCATATTATAATAGAGACAGTATATCTAGCTGATCAGTCATAATATAATAGAGACAGTACATCTAAATGGTCTTTCATAATATAATAGAGACAGTAGATCTAGCTGGTCTGTCATTTTATAATAGAGAAAGTAGATCTAGCTGGTCTGTCATAATATGATAGAGACACAGCGACAGTAGATCTAGCTGGTCTGTCATAATATAATAGAGACAGTAGATCTAGCTGGTCTGTCATATTATAATAGAGACAGTAGATCTAGCTGGTCTGTCATAATATAATAGAGACAGTAGATCTAGCTGGTCTGTCATATTATAATAGAGACAGTAGATCTAGCTGGTCTGTCATATTATAATAGAGACAGTAGATCTAGCTGGTCTGTCATATCTAGCAGTAGATCTAGCTGGTCTGTCATAATATAATAGAGACAGTAGATCTAGCTGGTCTGTCATATTATAATAGAGACAGTAGATCTAGCTGGTCTGTCATAATATAATAGAGACAGTAGATCTAGCTGGTCTGTCATATTATAATAGAGACAGTAGATCTAGCTGGTCTGTCATATTATAATAGAGACAGTAGATCTAGCTGGTCTGTCATATTATAATAGAGACAGTAGATCTAGCTGGTCTGTCATATATGATAGAGACAGCGACAGTAGATCTAGCTGGTCTGTCATAATATAATAGAGACAGTAGATCTAGCTGGTCTGTCATATTATAATCGAGACAGTAGATCTAGCTGGTCTGTCATAATATAATAGAGACAGTAGATCTAGCTGGTCTGTCATATTATAATAGAGAAAGTAGATCTAGCTGGTCTGTCATAATATATTAGAGACAGTAGATCTAGCTGGTCTGTCATAATACAATAGAGACAGTAGATCTAGCTGTTCTGTCATATTATAATCGAGACAGTAGATCTAGCTGGTCTGTCATAATATAATAGAGACAGTAGATCTAGCTGGTCTGTCATATTATAATAGAGACAGTAGATCTAGCTGGTCTGTCATAATATGATAGAGACAGTAGATCTAGCTGTTCTGTCATATTATAATAAGACAGTAGATCTAGCTGGTCTGTCATAATATTATAGAGACAGTAGATCTAGCTGGTCTGTCATAATATCATAGGAACAATACATCTAGCTGGTCTGTCATAGTACAATAGAGACAGTAGATAAAGCTGGTCTGTCACAATATAATAGAGACAGTAGATCTAGCTGGTCTGTCATATTATAATAGAGAAAGTAGATCTAGCTGGTCTGTCATAATATGATAGAGACACAGCGACAGTAGATCTAGCTGGTCTGTCATAATATAATAGAGACAGTAGATCTAGCTGGTCTGTCATATTATAATAGAGACAGTAGATCTAGCTGGTCAGTCAAAATATAATAGAGACAGTAGATCTAGCTGTTCTGTCATATTATAATAGAGACAGTAGATCTAGCTGGTCTGTCATATTATAGTAGAGACAGTAGATCTAGCTGGTCAGTCATAATATAATAGAGACAGTAGATCTAAATGTTCTGTCATAATATATTAGAGACAGTAGATCTAGCTGGTCTGTCAAAATATAATAGAGACAGTAGATCTAGCTGGTCTGTCATATTATAATAGAGACAGTAGATCTAGCTGTTCTGTCATATTATAATCGAGACAGTAGATCTAGCTGGTCTGTCATAATATAATAGAGACAGTAGATCTAGCTGGTCTGTCATATTATAATAGAGACAGTAGATCTAGCTGGTCTGTCATAATATGATAGAGACAGTAGATCTAGCTGTTCTGTCATATTATAATCGAGACAGTAGATCTAGCTGGTCTGTCATAATATTATAGAGACAGTAGATCTAGCTGGTCTGTCATAATATCATAGGAACAATACATCTAGCTGGTCTGTCATAGTACAATAGAGACAGTAGATAAAGCTGGTCTGTCACAATATAATAGAGACAGTAGATCTAGCTGGTCTGTCATATTATAATAGAGAAAGTAGATCTAGCTGGTCTGTCATAATATGATAGAGACACAGCGACAGTAGATCTAGCTGGTCTGTCATAATATAATAGAGACAGTAGATCTAGCTGGTCTGTCATATTATAATAGAGACAGTAGATCTAGCTGGTCAGTCAAAATATAATAGAGACAGTAGATCTAGCTGTTCTGTCATATTATAATAGAGACAGTAGATCTAGCTGGTCTGTCATATTATAGTAGAGACAGTAGATCTAGCTGGTCAGTCATAATATAATAGAGACAGTAGATCTAAATGTTCTGTCATAATATATTAGAGACAGTAGATCTAGCTGGTCTGTCAAAATATAATAGAGACAGTAGATCTAGCTGGTCTGTCATATTATAATAGAGAAAGTAGATCTAGCTGGTCTGTCATAATATATTAGAGACAGTAGATCTAGCTGGTCTGTCATAATACAATAGAGACAGTAGATCTAGCTGGTCTGTCATAATATAATAGAGACAGTAGATCTAGCTGGTCTGTCATATCATAATAGAGACATTATATCTATCTGGTCTGTCATATTATAATAGAGACAGTAGATCTAGCTGGTCTGTCATATTATAATAGAGACAGTAGATCTAGCTGGTCAGTCAAAATATAATAGAGACAGTAGATCTAGCTGGTCTGTCATATTATAATAGAGACATTATATCTATCTGGTCTGTCATATTATAATAGAGACAGTAGATCTAGCTGGTCAGTCAAAATATAATAGAGACAGTAGATCTAGCTGGTCTGTCATATTATATTAGAGACAGTAGATCTAGCTGGTCTGTCATAATATAATAGAGACAGTAGATCTAGCTGGTCTGTCATATTATAATAGAGACAGTAGATCTAGCTGGTCTGTCATAATATAATAGAGACAGTAGATCTAGCTGGTCTGTCATATTATAATAGAGAAAGTAGATCTAGCTGGTCTGTCATATTATAATAGAGAAAGTAGATCTAGCTGGTCTGTCATAATATGATAGAGACACAGCGACAGTAGATCTAGCTGGTCTGTCATAATATAATAGAGACAGTAGATCTAGCTGGTCTGTCATATTATAATAGAGACAGTAGATCTAGCTGGTCTGTCATATTATAATAGAGACAGTAGATCTAGCTGGTCTGTCATATTATAATAGAGACAGTAGATCTAGCTGGTCTGTCATATTATAATAGAGACAGTAGATCTAGCTGGTCAGTCATAATATAATAGAGACAGTAGATCTAGCTGGTCTGTCATATTATAATAGAGACAGTAGATCTAGCTGGTCAGTCAAAATATAATAGAGACAGTAGATCTAGCTGGTCTGTCATATTATAATAGAGACATTATATCTATCTGGTCTGTCATATTATAATAGAGACAGTAGATCTAGCTGGTCTGTCATATTATAATAGAGACAGTAGATCGAAATGGTCTGTCATAATATAATAGAGACAGTAGATCTAGCTGGTCTGTCATAATATAATAGAGACAGTAGATCTAGCTGGTCTGTCATAATATAATAGAGACAGTAGATCTAGCTGGTCTGTCATAATATAATAGAGACAGTAGATCTAGCTGGTCTGTCATATTATAATAGAGACATTATATCTTTCTGGTCTGTCATATTATAATAGAGACAGTAGATCTAGCTGGTCTGTCATATTATAATAGAGACAGTAGATCTAGCTGGTCAGTCAAAATATAATAGAGACAGTAGATCTAGCTGGTCTGTCATATTATAATAGAGACATTATATCTATCTGGTCTGTCATATTATAATAGAGACAGTAGATCGAAATGGTCTGTCATAATATATTAGAGACAGTAGATCTAGCTGGTCTGTCATAATATAATAGAGACAGTAGATCTAGCTGGTCTGTCATATTATAATAGAGAAAGTAGATCTAGCTGGTCTGTCATAATATATTAGAGACAGTAGATCTAGCTGGTCTGTCATAATACAATAGAGACAGTAGATCTAGCTGTTCTGTCATATTATAATCGAGACAGTAGATCTAGCTGGTCTGTCATAATATTATAGAGACAGTAGATCTAGCTGGTCTGTCATAATATCATAGGAACAATACATCTAGCTGGTCTGTCATAGTACAATAGAGACAGTAGATCAAGCTGGTCTGTCACAATATAATAGAGACAGTAGATCTAGCTGGTCTGTCATAATATATTAGAGACAGTAGATCTAGCTGGTCTGTCATAATACAATAGAGACAGTAGATCTAGCTGTTCTGTCATATTATAATCGAGACAGTAGATCTAGCTGGTCTGTCATAATATTATAGAGACAGTAGATCTAGCTGGTCTGTCATAATATCATAGGAACAATACATCTAGCTGGTCTGTCATAGTACAATAGAGACAGTAGATCAAGCTGGTCTGTCACAATATAATAGAGACAGTAGATCTAGCTGGTCTGTCATATTATAATAGAGAAAGTAGATCTAGCTGGTCTGTCATAATATGATAGAGACACAGCGACAGTAGATCTAGCTGGTCTGTCATAATATAATAGAGACAGTAGATCTAGCTGGTCTGTCATAATACAATAGAGACAGTAGATCTTGCTGGTCTGTCAAACTATAATACAGACAGTAGATCTAGCTGGTCTGTCATATTATAATAGAGACAGTAGATCTAGCTGGTCTGTCATATTATATTAGAGAGAGTAGATCTAGCTGGTCTGTCATATTATAATAGAGACAGTAGATCTAAATGGTCTGTCATAATATATTAGAGACAGTAGATCTAGCTGGTCTGTCATAATACAATAGAGATAGTAGATCTTGCTGGTCTGTCATATTATAATAGAGACAGTAGATCTAGCTGGTCTGTCATAATATAATAGAGACAGTAGATCTAGCTGGTCTGTCATAATATAATAGAGACAGTAGATCTAGCTGTTCTGTCATATTATAATAGAGACAGTAGATCTAGCTGGTCTGTCATAATATAATAGAGACAGTAGATCTAGCTGGTCTGTCATATTATAATAGAGACAGTAGATCTAGCTGGTCTGTCATAATATAATAGAGACAGTAGATCTAGCTGTTCTGTCATATTATAATCGAGACAGTAGATCTAGCTGGTCTGTCATAATATTATAGAGACAGTAGATCTAGCTGGTCTGTCATAATATCATAGAGAACAATAGATCTAGCTGGTCTGTCATAATATAATAGAGACAGTAGATCTAGCTGGTCTGTCATATTATAATAGAGACAGTAGATCTAGCTGGTCTGTCATATTATAATAGAGAAAGTAGATCTAGCTGGTCTGTCATAATATAATAGAGACAGTAGATCTAGCTGGTCTGTCATATTATAATAGAGACAGTAGATCTAGCTGGTCTGTCATATTATAATAGAGACAGTAGATCTAGCTGGTCTGTCATATTATAATAGAGACAGTATATCTATCTGGTCTGTCATATTATAATAGAGACAGTAGATCTAGCTGGTCTGTCATATTATAGTAGAGACAGTAGATCTAGCTGGTCAGTCATAATATAATAGAGACAGTAGATCTAGCTGGTCTGTCATATTATAATAGAGACAGTAGATCTAGCTGGTCAGTCAAAATATAATAGAGACAGTAGATCTAGCTGGTCTGTCATATTATAATAGAGACATTATATCTATCTGGTCTGTCATATTATAATAGAGACAGTAGATCTAGCTGGTCTGTCATATTATAATAGAGACAGTAGATCTAGCTGGTCTGTCATAATATAATAGAGACAGTAGATCTAGCTGGTCTGTCATATTATAATAGAGACAGTAGATCTAGCTGGTCTGTCATAATATAATAGAGACAGTAGATCTAGCTGGTCTGTCATAATATAATAGAGACAGTAGATCTAGCTGTTCTGTCATATTATAATAGAGACAGTAGATCTAGCTGGTCTGTCATAATATAATAGAACAGTAGATCTAGCTGGTCTGTCATAGTATAATAGAGACAGTAGATCTAGCTGGTCTGTCATAATATAATAGAGACAGTAGATCTAGCTGGTCTGTCATAATATAATAGAGACAGTAGATCTAGCTGGTCTGTCATAATATAATAGAGACAGTAGATCTAGCTGGTTCTGTCATATTATAATAGAGACAGTAGATCTAGCTGGTCTGTCATAATATAATAGAGACAGTAGATCTAGCTGGTCTGTCATAATATAATAGGAACAATACATCTAGCTGGTCTGTCATAGTATAATAGAGACAGTAGATCTAGCTGGTCTGTCATAATATAATAGAGACAGTAGATCTAGCTGGTCTGTCATATTATAATAGAGAAAGTAGATCTAGCTGGTCTGTCATAATATGATAGAGACACAGACAGTAGATCTAGCTGGTCTGTCATAATATAATAGAGACAGTAGATCTAGCTGGTCTGTCATATTATAATAGAGACAGTAGATCTAGCTGGTCTGTCAAAATATAATAGAGACAGTAGATCTAGCTGGTCTGTCATATTATAATAGAGACAGTAGATCTAGCTGGTCTGTCATATTATAGTAGAGACAGTAGATCTAGCTGGTCTGTCATAATATAATAGAGACAGTAGATCTAAATGGTCTGTCATAATATATAGAGACAGTAGATCTAGCTGGTCTGTCAAAATATAATAGAGACAGTAGATCTAGCTGGTCTGTCATATTATAATAGAGACATTATATCTATCTGGTCTGTCATATTATAATAGAGACAGTAGATCTAGCTGGTCTGTCATATTATAATAGAGACAGTAGATCTAAATGGTCTGTCATAATATATTAGAGACAGTAGATCTAGCTGGTCTGTCATAATATAATAGAGACAGTAGATCTAGCTGGTCTGTCATAATATATAGATAGAGACAGTAGATCTAGCTGGTCTGTCATAATATAATAGAGACAGTAGATCTAGCTGTTCTGTCATATTATAATAGAGACAGTAGATCTAGCTGGTCTGTCATAATATAATAGAGACAGTAGATCTAGCTGGTCTGTCATATTATAATAGAGACAGTAGATCTAGCTGGTCTGTCATAATATAATAGAGACAGTAGATCTAGCTGGTCTGTCATATCTGTCTGTCATATTATAATAGAGACAGTAGATCTAGCTGGTCTGTCATAATATAATAGAGACAGTAGATCTAGCTGGTCTGTCATAATATAATAGAGACAGTAGATCTAGCTGGTCTGTCATAATATAATAGAGACAGTAGATCTAGCTGGTCTGTCATATTATAATAGAGAAAGTAGATCTAGCTGGTCTGTCATATTATAATAGAGAAAGTAGATCTAGCTGGTCTGTCATAATATGATAGAGACACAGCGACAGTAGATCTAGCTGGTCTGTCATAATATAATAGAGACAGTAGATCTAGCTGGTCTGTCATATTATAATAGAGACAGTAGATCTAGCTGGTCAGTCAAAATATAATAGAGACAGTAGATCTAGCTGGTCTGTCATAATATAATAGAGACAGTAGATCTAGCTGGTCTGTCATATTATAATAGAGACAGTAGATCTAGCTGGTCTGTCATATTATAATAGAGACAGTAGATCTAGCTGGTCTGTCATATTATAATAGAGACAGTAGATCTAGCTGGTCTGTCATAATATAATAGAGACAGTAGATCTAGCTGGTCTGTCATATTATATAATAGAGACAGTAGATCTATCTGGTCTGTCAAAATATAATAGAGACAGTAGATCTAAATGGTCTGTCATAATATAATAGAGACAGTAGATCTAGCTGGTCTGTCATAATATAATAGAGACAGTAGATCTAGCTGGTCTGTCATATTATAATAGAGACAGTAGATCTAGCTGGTCTGTCATAATATAATAGAGACAGTAGATCTAGCTGGTCTGTCATAATATAATAGAGACAGTAGATCTAGCTGGTCTGTCATAATATAATAGAGACAGTAGATCTAGCTGGTCTGTCATATTATAATAGAGACATTATATCTATCTGGTCTGTCATATTATAATAGAGACAGTAGATCTAGCTGGTCTGTCATATTATAATAGAGACAGTAGATCTAGCTGGTCTGTCAAAATATAATAGAGACAGTAGATCTAGCTGGTCTGTCATATTATAATAGAGACAGTAGATCTAGCTGGTCTGTCATATTATAATAGAGACAGTAGATCTAGCTGGTCTGTCATAAATATAATAGAGACAGTAGATCTAGCTGGTCTGTCATATTATAATAGAGACAGTATATCTAGCTGGTCTGTCATATTATAATAGAGACAGTAGATCTAGCTGGTCTGTCATAATATAATAGAGACAGTAGATCTAGCTGGTCTGTCATAATATAATAGAGACAGTAGATCTAGCTGGTCTGTCATATTATAATAGAGACAGTAGATCTAGCTGGTCTGTCATATTATAATAGAGACAGTAGATCTAGCTGGTCTGTCATAATATAATAGAGACAGTACAGTAGATCTAGCTGGTCTGTCATAATATAATAGAGACAGTAGATCTAGCTGGTCTGTCATAATATAATAGAGACAGTAGATCTAGCTGGTCTGTCATAATTATAATAGAGACAGTAGATCTAGCTGGTCTGTCATAATATAATAGAGACAGTAGATCTAGCTGGTCTGTCATATTATAATAGAGACAGTAGATCTAGCTGGTCTGTCATATTATAATAGAGACAGTAGATCTAGCTGGTCTGTCATATTATAATAGAGACAGTAGATCTAGCTGGTCTGTCATAATATAATAGAGACAGTAGATCTAGCTGTTCTGTCATATTATAATAGAGACAGTAGATCTAGCTGGTCTGTCATAATATAATAGAGACAGTAGATCTAGCTGGTCTGTCATAATATAATAGAGACAGTAGATCTAGCTGGTCTGTCATAATATAATAGAGACAGTAGATCTAGCTGGTCTGTCATATTATAATAGAGACAGTAGATCTAGCTGGTCTGTCATATTATAATAGAGACAGTAGATCTAGCTGGTCTGTCATAATATGATAGAGACACAGCGACAGTAGATCTAGCTGGTCTGTCATAATATAATAGAGACAGTAGATCTAGCTGGTCTGTCATATTATAATAGAGACAGTAGATCTAGCTGGTCTGTCATAATATAATAGAGACAGTAGATCTAGCTGGTCTGTCATATTATAATAGAGACATTATATCTAGCTGGTCTGTCATATTATAATAGAGACAGTAGATCTAGCTGGTCTGTCATATTATAATAGAGACAGTAGATCTAGCTGGTCTGTCATAATATAATAGAGACAGTAGATCTAGCTGGTCTGTCATATTATAATAGAGACAGTAGATCTAGCTGGTCTGTCATAATATAATAGAGACAGTAGATCTAAATGGTCTGTCATAATATAATAGAGACAGTAGATCTAGCTGGTCTGTCATAATATAATAGAGACAGTAGATCTAGCTGGTCTGTCATATTATAATAGAGACAGTAGATCTAGCTGGTCTGTCATAATATATTAGAGACAGTAGATCTAGCTGGTCTGTCATAATATAATAGAGACAGTAGATCTAGCTGGTCTGTCATAATATAATAGAGACAGTAGATCTAGCTGGTCTGTCATATTATAATAGAGACATTATATCTATCTGGTCTGTCATATTATAATAGAGACAGTAGATCTAGCTGGTCTGTCATATTATAATAGAGACAGTAGATCTAGCTGGTCAGTCAAAATATAATAGAGACAGTAGATCTAGCTGGTCTGTCATATTATAATAGAGACATTATATCTATCTGGTCTGTCATATTATAATAGAGACAGTAGATCTAGCTGGTCTGTCATAATATAATAGAGACAGTAGATCTAGCTGGTCTGTCATAATATAATAGAGACATTATATCTAGCTGGTCTGTCATATTATAATAGAGACAGTAGATCTAGCTGGTCTGTCATAATATAGTAGAGACTGTAGATCTAGCTGGTCTGTAATAACATAATAGAGACAGTAGATTTAGCTGGTCTGTCATATTATAATAGAGACAGTAGATCTATCTGGTCTGTCATATTATAATAGAGACAGTATATCTAGCTGGTCTTTCATGATATAATAGAAACAGTAGATCTAGCTGGTCTGTCATAATATAATAGAGACAGTAGATCTAGCTGGTCTGTCATATTATAATAGAGACAGTAGATCTAGCTGGTCTGTCATAATATAATAGAGACAGTAGATCTAGCTGGTCTGTCATATTATAATAGAGACAGTAGATCTAGCTGGTCTGTCATAATATAATAGAGACAGTAGATCTAGCTGGTCTGTCATAATATAATAGAGACAGTAGATCTAGCTGGTCTGTCATAATATAATAGAGACAGTAGATCTAGCTGGTCTGTCATAATATAATAGAGACAGTAGATCTAGCTGGTCTGTCATAATATCATAGGAACAATACATCTAGCTGGTCTGTCATAATATAATAGAGACAGTAGATCTAGCTGGTCTGTCATATTATAATAGAGACAGTAGATCTAGCTGGTCTGTCATATTATAATAGAGACAAGTAGATCTAGCTGGTCTGTCATAATATGATAGAGACACAGAGACAGTAGATCTAGCTGGTCTGTCATAATATAATAGAGACAGTAGATCTAGCTGTCTGTCATACTATAATAGAGACAGTAGATCTAGCTGGTCTGTCATAATATAATAGAGACAGTAGATCTAGCTGGTCTGTCATATTATAATAGAGACATTATATCTATCTGGTCTGTCATATTATAATAGAGACAGTAGATCTAGCTGGTCTGTCATATTATAATAGAGACAGTAGATCTAGCTGGTCAGTCATAATATAATAGAGACAGTAGATCTAGCTGGTCTGTCATAATATAATAGAGACAGTAGATCTAGCTGGTCTGTCAAAATATAATAGAGACAGTAGATCTAGCTGGTCTGTCATATTATAATAGAGACATTATATCTATCTGGTCTGTCATATTATAATAGAGACAGTAGATCTAGCTGGTCTGTCATATTATAATAGAGACAGTAGATCTAGCTGGTCAGTCAAAATATAATAGAGACAGTAGATCTAGCTGGTCTGTCATAATATAATAGAGACAATAGATCTAGCTGGTCTGTCATAATATAATAGAGACAGTAGATCTATGTTGTCTGTCATATTATAATAGAGACAGTAGATCTAGCTGGTCTGTCATAGTACACTAGAGACAGTAGATCTAGCTGGTCTGTCATAATATAATAGAGACACAGAGACAGTAGATCGAGCTGGTCTGTCATAATATAATAGAGACAGAGACAGAGATCTAGCTGGTGGTCTGTCATAATATAATAGAGACAGTAGATCTACCTGGTCTGTCATAAAATAATAGAGACAGTAGATCTAGCTGGTCTGTCATAATATAATAGAGACAGTAGATCTAGCTGGTCTGTCATATTATAATAGAGACAGTAGATCTAGCTGGTCTGTCATAAAATAATAGAGACAGTAGATCTAGCTGGTCTGTCATAGATCTTATAATAGAGACAGTAGATCTAGCTGGTCTGTCATAATATAATAGAGACAGTAGATCTAGCTGGTCTGTCATATTAAAATAGAGACAGTAGATCTAGATGGTCCGTCATATTATTATAGAGACAGTACATCTAGCTGGTCTGTCATAATATAATAGAGACAGTATATCTAGCTGGTCTGTCATATTATAATAGAGACAGTAGATCTAGCTGGTCTGTCATAATATAATAGAGACAGTAGATCTAAATGTTCTGTCATAATATTTTAGAGACAGTAGATCTAGCTGGTCTGTCAAAATATAATAGAGACAGTAGATCTAGCTGGTCTGTCATATTATAATAGAGAAAGTAGATCTAGCTGGTCTGTCATAATATATAATAGAGACAGTAGATCTAGCTGGTCTGTCATAATATAATAGAGACAGTAGATCTAGCTGGTCTGTCATAATATAATAGAGACAGTAGATCTAGCTGGTCTGTCATATATAATAGAGACAGTAGATCTAGCTGGTCTGTCATATTATAATAGAGACAGTAGATCTAGCTGGTCTGTCATATTATAATAGAGACAGTAGATCTAGCTGGTCTGTCATAATATAATAGAGACAGTAGATCTAGCTGGTCTGTCATATTATAATAGAGACATATATCTATCTGGTCTGTCATATTATAATAGAGACAGTAGATCTAGCTGGTCTGTCATAATATAATAGAGACAGTAGATCTAGCTGGTCTGTCATATTATAATAGAGACAGTATATCTATCTGGTCTGTCATATTATAATAGAGACAGTAGATCTAGCTGGTCTGTCATAATATAATAGAGACAGTAGATCTAGCTGGTCTGTCATAATATAATAGAGACAGTAGATCTAGCTGGTCTGTCATATTATAATAGAGACAGTAGATCTAGCTGGTCTGTCATAATATAATAGAGACAGTAGATCTAGCTGGTCTGTCATAATATAATAGACAGAGATCAGCTGGTCTGTCATAATATAATAGAGACAGTAGATCTAGCTGGTCTGTCATAATATAATAGAGACAGTTGATCTAGCTGGTCTGTCATATTATAATAGAGACAGTAGATCTAGCTGGTCTGTCATAATATAATAGAGACAGTAGATCTAGCTGGTCTGTCATAATATAATAGAGACAGTAGATCTAGCTGGTCTGTCATAATATAATAGAGACAGTAGATCTAGCTGGTCTGTCATATTATAATAGAGACAGTAGATCTAGCTGGTCTGTCATATTATAATAGAGACAGTAGATCTAGCTGGTCTGTCATAATATAATAGAGGCAGTATATCTAGCTGGTCTGTCATATTATAATAGAGACAGTAGATCTAGCTGGTCTGTCATAATATAATAGAGACAGTAGATCTAAATGTTCTGTCATAATATATTAGAGACAGTAGATCTAGCTGGTCTGTCAAAATATAATAGAGACAGTAGATCTAGCTGGTCTGTCATATTATAATAGAGAAAGTAGATCTAGCTGGTCTGTCATAATATATTAGAGACAGTAGATCTAGCTGGTCTGTCATATTATAATAGAGACAGTAGATCTAGCTGGTCTGTCATAATATAATAGAGACAGTAGATCTAGCTGGTCTGTCATATCATAATAGAGACATTATATCTATCTGGTCTGTCATATTATAATAGAGACAGTAGATCTAGCTGGTCTGTCATATTATAATAGAGACAGTAGATCTAGCTGGTCAGTCAAAATATAATAGAGACAGTAGATCTAGCTGGTCTGTCATATTATAATAGAGACATTATATCTATCTGGTCTGTCATATTATAATAGAGACAGTAGATCTAGCTGGTCAGTCAAAATATAATAGAGACAGTAGATCTAGCTGGTCTGTCATATTATAATAGAGACATTATATCTATCTGGTCTGTCATATTATAATAGAGACAGTAGATCTAGCTGGTCAGTCAAAATATAATAGAGACAGTAGATCTAGCTGGTCTGTCATAATATGATAGAGACAGTAGATCTAGCTGTTCTGTCATATTATAATCGAGACAGTAGATCTAGCTGGTCTGTCATAATATTATAGAGACAGTAGATCTAGCTGGTCTGTCATAATATCATAGGAACAATACATCTAGCTGGTCTGTCATAATATAATAGAGACAGTAGATCTAGCTGGTCTGTCATATTATAATAGAGACAGTAGATCTAGCTGGTCTGTCATATTATAATAGAGAAAGTAGATCTAGCTGGTCTGTCATAATATGATAGAGACACAGCGACAGTAGATCTAGCTGGTCTGTCATAATATAATAGAGACAGTAGATCTAGCTGGTCTGTCATATTATAATAGAGACAGTAGATCTAGCTGGTCAGTCAAAATATAATAGAGACAGTAGATCTAGCTGGTCTGTCATATTATAATAGAGACATTATATCTATCTGGTCTGTCATATTATAATAGAGACAGTAGATCTAGCTGGTCTGTCATATTATAGTAGAGACAGTAGATCTAGCTGGTCAGTCATAATATAATAGAGACAGTAGATCTAAATGTTCTGTCATAATATATTAGAGACAGTAGATCTAGCTGGTCTGTCAAAATATAATAGAGACAGTAGATCTAGCTGGTCTGTCATATTATAATAGAGAAAGTAGATCTAGCTGGTCTGTCATAATATAATAGAGACAGTAGATCTAGCTGGTCTGTCATAATATAATAGAGACAGTAGATCTAGCTGGTCTGTCATAATATAATAGAGACAGTAGATCTAGCTGGTCTGTCATATCATAATAGAGACATTATATCTATCTGGTCTGTCATATTATAATAGAGACAGTAGATCTAGCTGGTCTGTCATATTATAATAGAGACAGTAGATCTAGCTGGTCAGTCAAAATATAATAGAGACAGTAGATCTAGCTGGTCTGTCATAATATAATAGAGACAGTAGATCTAGCTGGTCTGTCATAATATAATAGAGACAGTAGATCTAGCTGGTCTGTCATATTATAATAGAGACAGTAGATCTAGCTGGTCTGTCATATTATAATAGAGACAGTAGATCTAGCTGGTCTGTCATAATATAATAGAGACACAGAGACAGTAGATCTAGCTGGTCTGTCATAATATAATAGAGACACAGAGACAGTAGATCTAGCTGGTCTGTCATAATATAATAGAGACAGTAGATCTAGCTGGTCTGTCATAATATAATAGAGACAGTAGATCTAGCTGGTCTGTCATAATATAATAGAGACAGTAGATCTAGCTGGTCTGTCATAATATAATAGAGACAGTAGATCTATCTGGTCTGTCATATTAAAATAGAAACAGTAGATCTAGCTGGTCTGTCATAGTACACTAGAGACAGTAGATCTAGCTGGTCTGTCATAATATAATAGAGACAGTAGATGTACCTGGTCTGCCATAATATAATAGAGACAGTAGATCTAGCTGGTCTGTCATATTATAATAGAGACAGTAGATCTAGCTGGTCTGTCATAGTACACTAGAGACAGTAGATCTAGCTGGTCTGTCATAATATAATAGAGACAGTGGATGTACCTGGTCTGCCATAATATAATAGAGACAGTAGATCTAGCTGGTCTGTCATAATATAATACAGACAGTAAATCTAGTTGCTCTGTCATAATATAATCAAGACAGTAGATCTAGCTGGTCTGTCATAGTACAATAGAGACAGTAGATCTAGCTGTTCTGTCATATTATAATCGAGACAGTAGATCTAGCTGGTCTGTCATAATATTATAGAGACAGTAGATCTAGCTGGTCTGTCATAATATCATAGGAACAATACATCTAGCTGGTCTGTCATAATATAATAGAGACAGTAGATCTAGCTGGTCTGTCATATTATAATAGAGACCGTAGATCTACCTGCTCTGTCATATTATAATAGAGAAAGTAGATCTAGCTGGTCTGTCATAATATGATAGAGACACAGAGCCAGTAGATCTAGCTGGTTTGTCATAATATAATAGAGACAGTAGATCTAGCTGGTCTGTCATATTATTATAGAGACAGTAGATCTAGTTGGTCTGTCATAATATCATATGAACAGTAGATCTAGCTGGTCTGTCATAATATAATAGAGACAGTAGATTTAGTTGGTCTGTCATATTATTATAGAGACAGTAGATCTAGCTGGTCTGTCATAATATCATAGGAACAGTAGATCTAGCTGGTCTGTCATAATATAATAGAGACAGTAGATCTAGCTGGTCTGTCATATTATAATAGAGAAAGTAGATCTAGCTGGTCTGTCATATTATAATAGAGACATTAGAACTATCTGGTCTGTCATATTATAATAGAGACAGTAGATCTAGCTGGTCTGTCATAATATAATAGAGACATTAGATCTATCTGGTCTGTCATATTATAATAGAGACAGTAGATCTAGCTGGTCTGTCATATTATAATAGAGACAGTAGATCTAGCTGGTCAGTCATAATATAATAGAGACAGTAGATCTAAATGTTCTGTCATAATATATTAGAGACAGTAGATCTAGCTGGTCTGTCATAATATAATAGAGGAAGTAGATCTAGCTGGTCTGTCATAATATATTAGAGACAGTAGATCTAGCTGGTCTGTCATAATACAATAGAGACAGTAGATCTAGCTGGTCTGTCATAATATAATGGAGACAGTAGATCTAGCTGGTCTGTCATATTATAATAGAGAAAGTAGACCTAGCTGGTCTGTCATATTAAAATAGAGACATTAGATCTAGATGGTCTGTCATATTATTATAGAGACAGTACATCTAGCTGGTCTGTCATAATATAATAGAGGCAGTATATCTAGCTGGTCTGTCATATTATAATAGAGACAGTAGATCTAGCTGGTCTGTCATAATATAATACAGACAGTAGATCTAGCTGGACTGTCATAATATAATAGAGACAGTAGATCTAGCTGGTCTGTCATAATATAATAGAGACAGTAGATCTATCTGGTCTGTCATACTAAAATAGAAACAGTAGATCTAGCTGGTCTGTCATAGTACACTAGAGACAGTAGATCTAGCTGGTCTGTCATAATATAATAGAGACATTAGATGTACCTGGTCTGCCATAATATAATAGAGACAGTAGATCTAGCTGGTCTGTCATATTATAATAGAGACAGTAGATCTAGCTGGTCTGTCATATTAAAATAGAGACAGTAGATCTAGCTGGTCTGTCATAGTACACTAGAGACAGTAGATCTAGCTGGTCTGTCATAATATAATAGAGACAGTGGATGTACCTGGTCTGCCATAATATAATAGAGACACTAGATCTAGCTGGTCTGTCATAATATAATAGAGACAGTAGATCTAGCTGGTCTGTCAAAATATAATAGAGACAGTAGATCTAGCTGGTCTGTCAAAATATAATAGAGACAGTATATCTAGCTGGTCAGTCAGAATATAATAGAGACAGTAGATCTAAATAGTCTGTCATAACATATTAGAGACAGTAGATCTAGCTGGTCTGTCATAATATAATAGAGACAGTAGATCTAGCTGGTCTGTCATATTATAATAGAGACAGTAGATCTAGCTGGTCTGTCATATTATAATAGAGACAGTAGATCTAGCTGCTCTGTCATATTATATTCGAGACAGTAGATCTAGCTGGTCTGTCATAATATAATAGAGACAGTAGATCTAGCTGGTCTGTCATAATATAATCGAGACATTAGATCTAGCTGGTCTGTCGTAATACAATAGATACAGTAGATCTAGCTGGTCTGTCATAATATAATACAGACAGTAAATCTAGTTGGTCTGTCATAATATAATCAAGACAGTAGATCTACCTGGTCTGTCATATTATAATAGAGAAAGTAGATCTAGCTGGTCTGTCATAATATGATAGAGACACAGAGCCAGTAGATCTAGCTGGTTTGTCATAATATAATAGAGACAGTAGATATAGCTGGTCAAATCAAATCAAAACAAAAAATCAAATCAAATCAAATTGTAATTGTCACATACACATGGTTAGCAGATGTTAATGCGAGTGTAGTGAAATGCTTGTGCTTCTAGTTCCGACAATGCAGTAATAACGAGCAAGTAATCTAACTAACAATTCCAAAAAAACTACTGTCTTATACACAGTGTAAGGGGATAAAGAATATGTACATAAGGATATATGAATGAGTGATGGTACAGAGCAGCATAGGCAAGATACAGTAGATGATATCGAGTACAGTATATACATATGAGATAAGTATGTAAACCAAGTGGCATAGTTAAAGTGGCTAGTGATACATGTATTACATAAGGATGCAGTCGATGATATAGAGTACAGTATCAACGTATGCATATGATGAACAATGTAGGGTAAGTAACATTATATAAGGTAGCATTGTTTAAAGTGGCTAGTGATATATTTACATCATTTCCCATCAATTCCCATGATTAAAGTGGCTGGAGTAGAGTCAGTGTCATTGACAGTGTGTTGGCAGTAGCCACTCAATGTTAGTGGTGGCTGTTTAACAGTCTGATGGCCTTGAGATAGAAGCTGTTTTTCAGTCTCTCGGTCCCAGCTTTGATGCACCTGTACTGACCTCGCCTTCTGGATGACAGCGGGGTGAACAGGCAGTGGCTCGGGTGGTTGATGTCCTTGATGATCTTTATGGCCTTCCTGTAGCATCGGGTGGTGTAGGTGTCCTGGAGGGCAGGTAGTTTGCCCCCGGTGATGCGTTGTGCAGACCTCACTACCCTCTGGAGAGCCTTACGGTTGAGGGCGGTGCAGTTGCCATACCAGGCGGTGATACAGCCCGCCAGGATGCTCTCGATTGTGCATCTGTAGAAGTTTGTGAGTGCTTTTGGTGACAAGCCGAATTTCTTCAGCCTCCTGAGGTTGAAGAGGCGCTGCTGCGCCTTCCTCACGATGCTGTCTGTGTGAGTGGACCAATTCAGTTTGTCTGTGATGTGTATGCCGAGGAACTTAAAACTTGCTACCCTCTCCACTACTGTTCCATCGATGTGGATGGGGGTGTTCCCTCTGCTGTTTCCTGAAGTCCACAATCATCTCCTTAGTTTTGTTGACGTTGAGTGTGAGGTTATTTTCCTGACACCACACTCTGAGGGCCCTCACCTCCTCCCTGTAGGCCGTCTCGTCGTTGTTGGTAATCAAGCCTACCACTGTTGTGTCGTCCGCAAACTTGATGATTGAGTTGGAGGCGTGCATGGCCACGCAGTCGTTATGAACAGGGAGTACAGGAGAGGGCTCAGAACGCACCCTTGTGGGGCCCCAGTGTTGAGGATCAGCGGGGAGGAGATGTTGTTGCCTACCCTCACCACCTGGGGGCGCCCGTCAGGAAGTCCAGTACCCAGTTGCACAGGGCGGGGTCGAGACCTAGGGTCTCGAGCTTGATGACGAGCTTGGAGGGTACTATGGTGTTGAATGCCGAGCTGTAGTCGATGAACAGCATTCTCACATAGGTATTCCTCTTGTCCAGATGGGTTAGGGCAGTGTGCAGTGTGGTTGAGATTGCATCGTCTGTGGACCTATTTGGGCGGTAAGCAAATTGGAGTGGGTCAAGGGTGTCAGGTAGGGTGGAGGTGATATGGTCCTTGACTAGTCTCTCAAAGCACTTCATGATGACGGATGTGAGTGCTACGGGCGGTAGTCGTTTAGCTCAGTTACCTTAGCTTTCTTGGGAACAGGAACAATGGTGGCCCTCTTGAAGCATGTGGGAACAGCAGACTGGTATAGGGATTGATTGAATATGTCCGTAAACACACCGGCCAGCTGGTCTGCGCATGCTCTGAGGGCGCGGCTGGGGATGCCGTCTGGGCCTGCAGCCTTGCGAGGGTTAACACGTTTAAATGTCTTACTCACTTCGGCTGCAGTGAAGGAGAGACCGCATGTTTCCGTTGCAGGTCTGTCATAATATAATGGAGACAGTAGATCTAGCTGGTCTGTCATATTATTATAGAGACAGTAGATCTAGTTGGTCTGTCATAATATCATATGAACAGTAGATCTAGCTGGTCTGTCATCGTACAATAGAGACAGTAGATCTAGCTGGTCTGTCATATTAAAATAGAGACAGTAGATCAAGCTGGTCTGTCATCTTATAATCGAGACAGTAGATCTAGCTGGTCTGTCATAATATAATAGAGACAGTAGATCTAGTTGGTCTGTCATAATATAATAGAGACAGTAGATTTAGTTGGTCTGTCATATTATTATAGAGACAGTAGATCTAGCTGGTCTGTCATAATATCATAGGAACAGTAGATCTAGCTGGTCTGTCATAATATAATAGAGACAGTAGATCTAGCTGGTCTGTCATATTATAATAGAGAAAGTAGATCTAGCTGGTCTGTCATATTATAATAGAGACATTAGAACTATCTGGTCTGTCATATTATTATCGAGACAGTAGATCTAGCTGGTCTGTCATAATATAATAGAGACATTATATCTATCTGGTCTGTCATATTATAATAGAGACAGTAGATCAAGCTGGTCTGTCACAATATAATAGAGACAGTAGATCTAGCTGGTCTGTCATATTATAATAGAGAAAGTAGATCTAGCTGGTCTGTCATAATATGATAGAGACACAGCGACAGTAGATCTAGCTGGTCTGTCATAATATAATAGAGACAGTAGATCTAGCTGGTCTGTCATATTATAATAGAGACAGTAGATCTAGCTGGTCTGTCATAATATATTAGAGACAGTAGATCTAGCTCGTCTGTCATAATACAATAGAGACAGTAGATCTAGCTGGTCTGTCATAATATAATAGAGACAGTAGATCTAGCTGGTCTGTCATATTATAATAGAGAAAGTAGACCTAGCTGGTCTGTCATAATATAATACAGACAGTAAATCTAGTTGGTCTGTCATAATATAATCAAGACAGTAGATCTACCTGGTCTGTCATATTATAATAGAGAAAGTAGATCTAGCTGGTCTGTCATAATATGATAGAGACACAGAGCCAGTAGATCTAGCTGGTTTGTCATAATATAATAGAGACAGTAGATATAGCTGGTCTGTCATAATATAATGGAGACAGTAGATCTAGCTGGTCTGTCATATTATTATAGAGACAGTAGATCTAGTTGGTCTGTCATAATATCATATGAACAGTAGATCTAGCTGGTCTGTCATCGTACAATAGAGACAGTAGATCTAGCTGGTCTGTCATATTAAAATAGAGACAGTAGATCAAGCTGGTCTGTCATCTTATAATCGAGACAGTAGATCTAGCTGGTCTGTCATAATATAATAGAGACAGTAGATCTAGTTGGTCTGTCATATTATAATAGAGACAGAAGATCTAGCTGGTCTGTCATAATATAATAGAGACAGTAGATTTAGTTGGTCTGTCATATTATTATAGAGACAGTAGATCTAGCTGGTCTGTCATAATATCATAGGAACAGTAGATCTAGCTGGTCTGTCATAATATAATAGAGACAGTAGATCTAGCTGGTCTGTCATATTATAATAGAGAAAGTAGATCTAGCTGGTCTGTCATATTATAATAGAGACATTAGAACTATCTGGTCTGTCATATTATTATCGAGACAGTAGATCTAGCTGGTCTGTCATAATATAATAGAGACAATATATCTATCTGGTCTGTCATATTATAATAGAGACAGTAGATCAAGCTGGTCTGTCACAATATAATAGAGACAGTAGATCTAGCTGGTCTGTCATATTATAATAGAGAAAGTAGATCTAGCTGGTCTGTCATAATATGATAGAGACACAGCGACAGTAGATCTAGCTGGTCTGTCATAATATAATAGAGACAGTAGATCTAGCTGGTCTGTCATATTATAATAGAGACAGTAGATCTAGCTGGTCAGTCAAAATATAATAGAGACAGTAGATCTAGCTGGTCTGTCATATTATAATAGAGACATTATATCTATCTGGTCTGTCATATTATAATAGAGACAGTAGATCTAGCTGGTCTGTCATATTATAGTAGAGACAGTAGAGCTAGCTGGTCAGTCATAATATAATAGAGACAGTAGATCTAAATGTTCTGTCATAATATATTAGAGACAGTAGATCTAGCTGGTCTGTCAAAATATAATAGAGACAGTAGATCTAGCTGGTCTGTCATATTATAATAGAGAAAGTAGATCTAGCTGGTCTGTCATAATATATTAGAGACAGTAGATCTAGCTGGTCTGTCATAATATAATAGAGACAGTAGATCTAGCTGGTCTGTCATAATATAATAGAGACAGTAGATCTAGCTGGTCTGTCATAATATAATAGAGACAGTAGATCTAGCTGGTCTGTCATATAATATAATCTAGACAGTAGATCTACCTGGTCTGTCATAATATAATAGAGACAGTAGATCTAGCTGGTCTGTCATATTATAGTAGAGACAGTAGATCTAGCTGGTCTGTCATATCATAATAGAGACATTATATCTATCTGTTCTGTCATATTATAATAGAGACAGTAGATCTAGCTGGTCTGTCATATTATAATAGAGACAGTAGATCTAGCTGGTCTGTCATATTATAATAGAGACATTATATCTATCTGGTCTGTCATATTATAATAGAGACAGTAGATCTAGCTGGTCTGTCATATTATAATAGAGACAGTAGATCTAGCTGGTCTGTCATAATATAATAGAGACAGTAGATCTAGCTGGTCTGTCATAATATAATAGAGACAGTAGATCTAGCTGGTCTGTCATATTATAATAGAGACAGTAGATCTAGCTGGTCTGTCATAGTATAATAGAGACAGTAGATCTAGCTGGTCTGTCATAATATAATAGAGACACAGAGACAGTAGATGGAGCTGGTCTGTCATAATATAATAGAGACAGCTGGTCAGTCATAATATAATAGAGACAGTAGATCTAAATGTTCTGTCATAATATAATAGAGACAGCAGATGTACCTGGTCTGTCATAATATAATAGAGACTGTAGATCTAGCTGGTCTGTCATAATATAATAGAGACAGTAGATCTATCTGGTCTGTCATATTATAATAGAGACAGTAGATCTAGCTGGTCTGTCATAGTACACTAGAGACAGTAGATCTAGCTGGTCTGTCATATTAAAATAGAGACAGCAGATCTAGCTGGTCTGTCATAATATAACAGAGACAGTAGATCTAGCTGGTCTTTCATATTATAATAGAGACAGTAGATCTAGCTGGTCTGTCATAATATAATGGAGACAGTAGATCTAGCTGGTCTGTCATATTAAAATAGAGACAGTAGATCTAGATGGTCTGTCATATTATTATAGAGACAGTACATCTAGCTGGTCTGTCATAATATAATAGAGACAGTATATCTAGCTGGTCTGTCATATTATAATAGAGACAGTGGATCTAGCTGGTCTGTCATAATATATATAGAGACAGTAGATCTAGCTGGTCTGTCATATTATAATAGAGACAGTAGATCTAGCTGGTCTGTCATAATATAATAGAGACACAGAGACAGTAGATCTAGCTGGTCTGTCATAATATAATAGAGACAGTAGATCTAGCTGGTCTGTCATAATATAATAGAGACAGTAGATCTAGCTGGTCTGTCATATTATAATAGAGACAGATAGATCTAGCTGGTCTGTCATAATATAATAGAGACAGTAGATCTAGCTGGTCTGTCATAATATAATAGAGACTGTCAGTAGATCTAGCTGGTCTGTCATATATAATAGAGACAGTAGATCTAGCTGGTCTGTCATATTATAATAGAGACAGTAGATCTAGCTGGTCTGTCATATTATAATAGAGACAGTAGATCTAGCTGGTCTGGTCTGTCATATTATAATAGAGACAGTAGATCTAGCTGGTCTGTCATAGTACACTAGAGACAGTAGATCTAGCTGGTCTGTCATATTAAAATAGAGACAGTAGATCTAGCTGGTCTGTCATAGTATAATAGAGACAGTAGATCTAGCTGGTCTGTCATATTAAAATAGAGACAGTAGATCTAGCTGGTCTGTCATATTAAAATAGAGACAGTAGATCTAGCTGGTCTGTCATAATATAATAGAGACAGTAGATCTAGCTGGTCTGTCATATTATAATAGAGACAGTAGATCTAGCTGGTCTGTCATAATATAATAGAGACAGTAGATCTAGCTGGTCTGTCATATTATAATAGAGACAGTAGATCTAGCTGGTCTGTCATATTATAATAGAGACAGTAGATCTAGCTAGCTGGTCTGGTCTGTCATAATATAATAGAGACAGTAGATCTAGCTGGTCTGTCATATATATAATAGATACAGTAGATCTAGCTGGTCAGTCATATTATAATAGAGACAGTAGAACTAGCTGGTCTGTCATAATATAATAGAGACAGTAGATCTAGCTGGTCTGTCATATTATTATAGAGACATTAGATCTAGCTGGTCTGTCATAATATAATAGAGACAGTATATCTAGCTGGTCTGTCATATTATAATAGAGACAGATGATCTAGGTGGTCTGTCATATTATTATAGAGACAGTACATCTAGCTGGTCTGTCATAATATCATAGAGACAGTAGATCTAGCTGGTCTGTCATATTAAAATAGAGACAGTAGATCTAGCTGGTCTGTCATAATATAATAGAGACAGTAGATCTAGCTGGTCTGTCATATTATAATAGAGACAGTAGATCTAGCTGGTCTGTCATAATATAATAGAGACACAGAGACAGTAGATCTAGCTGGTCTGTCATAATATAATAGAGACAGTAGATCTAGCTGGTCTGTCATAATATAATAGAGACAGTAGATCTAGCTGGTCTGTCATAATATAATAGAGACAGTAGATCTAGCTGGTCTGTCATATTATAATAGAGACAGTAGATCTAGCTGGTCTGTCATAGTACAATAGAGACAGTAGATCTAGCTGGTCTGTCATATTAAAATAGAGACAGTAGATCTAGCTGGTCTGTCATAATAATACACTAGAGACAGTAGATCTAGCTGGTCTGTCATATTAAAATAGAGACAGTAGATCTAGCTGGTCTGTCATAATATAATAGAGACAGTAGATCTAGCTGGTCTGTCATATTATAATAGAGACAGTAGATCTAGCTGGTCTGTCATAATATAATAGAGACAGTAGATCTAGCTGGTCTGTCATATTATAAATAGAGACAGTAGATCTAGCTGGTCTGTCATATTATAATAGAGACAGTAGATCTAGCTGGTCTGTCATAATATAATAGAGACAGTAGATCTAGCTGGTCTGTCATATTATAATAGAGACAGTAGATCTAGCTGGTCTGTCATAATATAATAGAGACAGTATATCTAGCTGGTCTGTCATATTATAATAGAGACAGTAGATCTAGCTGGTCTGTCATAATATAATAGAGACAGTAGATCTAGCTGGTCTGTCATAATATAATAGAGACAGTAGATCTAGCTGGTCTGTCATAATATAATAGAGACAGTAGATCGAGCTGGTCTGTCATGATATAATAGAAACAGTAGATCTAGCTGGTCTGTCATATTATTATAGAGACAGTAGATCTAGCTGGAATGTCATAATATAATAGAGACAGTAGATCTAGCTGGTCTGTCATAATATAATAGAGACAGTAGATCTAGCTGGTCTGTCATATTATAATAGAGACAGTAGATCTAGCTGGTCTGTCATAATATAGAAGAGACAGTAGATCTAGCTGGTCTGTCATAATATGATAGAGAGAGTAGATCTAGCTGATCTGTCATAATATAATAGAGACAGTAGATCTAGCTGGTCTGTCATCTGTCATAATATAATAGAGACAGTAGATCTAGCTGGTCTGTCATATAATAGAGACAGTAGATCTAGCTGGTCTGTCATATATAATAGAGACAGTAGATCTAGCTGGTCTGTCATATTATAATAGAGACAGTAGATCTAGCTGGTCTGTCATATTATATAGAGACAGTAGATCTAGCTGGTCTGTCATAATATAATAGAGACAGTATATCTAGCTGGTCTGTCATATTATTATAGAGACAGTAGATCTAGCTGGTCTGTCATAATATCATAGGAACAGTAGATCTAGCTGGTCTGTCATAGTACAATAGAGACAGTAGATCTAGCTGGTCTGTCATATTATAATAGAGACAGTAGATCTAGCTGGTCTGTCATATTATAATAGAGACAGTAGATCTAGCAGGTCTGTCATAATATAATAGAGACACAGAGACAGTAGCTCTTGCTGGTCTGTCAAAATAATAGAGACAGTAGATGTACCTGGTCTGTCATAATATAATAGAGACAGTAGATCTAGCTGGTCTGTCATATTATAATAGAGAAAGTAGATCTAGCTGGTCAGTCATATTAAAATAGAGACAGTAGATCTAGCTGGTCTGTCATAATATAATAGAGACACAGAGACAGTAGCTCTTGCTGGTCTGTCAAAATAATAGAGACAGTAGATGTACCTGGTCTGTCATAATATAATAGAGACAGAAGATCTAGCTGGTCTGTCATAATATGATAGAGACGCAGCAACAGTAGATCTAGCTGGTCTGTCATAATATAATAGAGACAGTATATCAAGCTGCTCTGTCGTATTATAATCGAGACAGTAGATCTAGCTGGTCTGTCATATTATAATAGAGACAGTATATCTAGCTGGTCTGTCATAATATCATAGGAACAGTAGATCTAGCTGGTCTGTCATAGTACAATAGAGACAGTATATCTAGCTGGTCTGTCATAATATAATAGAGACAGTAGATGTACCTGGTCTGTCATAATATAATAGAGACAGTAGATCTAGCTGGTCTGTCATAATATAATAGAGACAGTAGATCTAGCTGGTCTGTCATATTATAATAGAGACAGTAGATAGAGACAGTAGATCTAGCTGGTCTGTCATAATATAATACAGACACAGAGACAGTAGATCTAGCTGGTCTGTCATAATATAATAGAGACAGTAGATGTACCTGGTCTGTCATAATATAATAGAGACAGTAGATCTAGCTGGTGTGTCATATTATAATCGAGACAGTAGAACTAGCTGGTCTGTCATAATATAATAGAGACAGTAGATATGCCTGGTCTGTCATATTATAATAGATACAGTAGATCTAGCTGGTCTGTCATATTATTATAGAGACATTAGATCTAGCTGGTCTGTCATAATATAATAGAGACAGTATATCTAGCTGGTCTGTCCTTTTATAATAGAGAAAGTAGATCTAGCTGGTCTGTCAAAATATGATAGAGACACAGAGACAGTAGATCTAGCTGGTCTGTCATATTATAATAGATACAGTAGATCTAGCTAGTCAGTCATATTATAATAGAGACAGTAGAACTAGCTGGTCTGTCATAATATAATAGAGACAGTAGATCTAGCTGGTCTGTCATATTATTATGGAGACATTAGATCTAGCTGGTCTGTCATAATATAATAGAGACAGTATATATAGCTGGTCTGTCCTTTTATAATAGAGAAAGTAGATCTAGCTGGTCTGTCAAAATATGATAGAGACACAGAAACAGTCGATCTAGCTGGTCTGTCATATTATACATTTGCAGAAATGTCTAAAAACATGTTTTCACGTACATGTGGCTTTTAACTGTGTGACATGAGCATTAATGTCAAATGTGACATAACCGACTAAGTCAAATATGACATAAACCTGTGCTTTATAAAGGGTGGCATAAGCAATGCTTAATAAAGGATTTATGAATCATATTACATTGAGGCATCACAAAGCATGTATAACCTTGTCATGCATTTCAGTAGAGCATTGCAATGCCAGGATAGATGGCTTGATTGCCGGGACAATCCTTACCTAATAATTATTTGCACGAGTGACTTTAAGTCACTTTGGATAAAAGCATCTGCTAAATTGTATGTATTATATTACTCTAAAACATTTCTAGGATGACCCAACCTCTTTCCCTCTTGGGGCATAGACAATATTGGGACCTGACCTCAACTTTCTCCAAAATCCTGTGCAGCAGGAAGACACAAACTTTCAGTTTTATTGCCTAATTCTGTTTTTTTCTCCCCTAATTCCGTTTTCTCTGTTGAGTTTTTCAGGTTTCGGATATATTTTACTTTTTTCTGATTTCCCCTGTTTTTAAAACACATTTTTATTTATTTATAGAAAAACAACTACATTGTAATATCTGTGTTCACAACAATGCTTAAACCACATCAGGGGATTACTTTTCAGTTCTGGTATAAATCTGAGAATTGTTTGTTTTTTAGTGTAGTTAAACACAATGTTTGGTTTGCATTGTTTCTGTAGTACAGTAAGCCACATGTGATGAGTTGCAAATCAAATACCTACTAATGGTACCACTGGACAGCAAAGAACGAGTAAGTTAAACTTTATTTGTTGTAATTCAAATTAATTTGTAGTAGTTAAATGTTGAGTTAGATTACATAGATACCTCAATCGTTTATTTGAAATTATTTCGAAGGCTCTGAAAGCATGGACACACTGGTTGGAGGGGTCCAAACACCCTTTCCTGGTGTGGACAGACCACCGCAACCTGGAGTACATCAGGGCAGTGAAGAGGCTAAACCCGAGACAGGCCAGATGGGCTCTATTCTTCGCAAGGTTCCAATTCACACTTTCATATAGGCCAGGCTCGAAGAACAAGAAGGCGGACGCCATGCCTCGCGTCTATAACGCAGAGGAGAGGCAGGGAGAGGAGACCCCATCATCCCTGGACATGGACGAAACAGCACCTAAACATTGCCCGGAGGACTGCGACAACGTGTCCACGGGTGTGTGGGACCGACTCCTTACCTGGGCACACACGGTACCTGTGTTGTTGTGTCATCCTGGGATAGGCCATGCCATCGCCTGCCTAACTGAGAAGTACTGGTGGCCCACCTTGGCCCACCTTAGCTAGAGACGTCAGGGTTTCTCCCTGCTCCATCTTTGCCCAGTGTAAGACGCCCAGAAACCTCCCTTATGGAAAGTGCCTTCCCCTGCTGGTTCCACAATGAAACTGGTCTCACCTATTATGTGACCTCTGTTCCACATTGTCCTTGTCGATTATTGTTCCATTTCTGTTGGTCTTGTGAGGACCTGTGCTCTGTTGTATCGGCTTGCATGTTACCGTGTTAGTGTGCACTTGTTATTACGGGTCTAGTCTCGTGTATTGTTATTACGGGTCTCGACCCATGTATTTTTTAGATGTTTACACCTCGCTCTTTTTTGGGTTGCAACACTGTGTTTAATATACAGTTGAAGTTGGAAGTTTACATACATTTAGGTTGGAGTCATTAAAACTCGGTTTTCAACTACTCCAGAAATGTCTTGTTAACAAACTATAATTTTGACAAGTCGTTTAGTACATCTACTTTGTGCATGACACAAGTAATTTTTCCAACAATTGTTGACAGATTATTTCACTTGTAATTCACATTATCACAATTCCAGTGGGTCATAAGTTTACATACACTAAGTTGACTGAGCCTTTAAACAGCTTGGATAATTCCAGAAAATTATATCATGGATTTAGAAGCTTCTGATAGGCTAATTGACATCATCTGAGGTGTACCTGTGGATCTATTTCAAGGCCTACCTTCAAACTCAGTGCCTCTTTTGCTTGACATCATGGGAAAATCAAAAGAAATCATCCAAGACCATTGTAGACCACGTTCATGTGTACAAACAATAGTATGCAAGTATAAACACCATTGGACCACGCAGCAATCATACTGCTTAGGAAGGAGATGTGTTCTGTCTCCTAGAGATTAACATACTTTGGTGGCAAAAGTGCAAATCAATCCCAGAAAAACAGCAATTGACAAATTGCTGTCATTTCTATTCCTCAATAAATCCAATCATTTATGCTTTCTTTTATCCATGGTTCAAAGTGACAGCTAATCCTATTTTAACTCTGAAGATCCTATAATTGTATTCCCTGGTTTCACAAACATAGGATTGACATGGTTATGTTATACAATTGTTGTAATTGCTTCTTTCATGTAACAGTACACTGACATTACTTATCTCAGTGTTCTCGTCAAAGATACATGTGGTGTTGATACAGAATGATTTGGATGGATTGGATTTGAATGACTTCGAGAAGGCATAAGAAGGCATAAGCTTGTTTTATAAAAGACGTTTTAGCCATTGTGGATTGTGTACTCCAAATACCTGAGGCTGTGGTTGTTCCGTGTTTCTTAATGATAAATAGTATGTAAGTGTTCTAATAGCACATTCTGAGGACGTCATCAGTCATTCTATATGTTGTTTAACATCTCCCTCTAGTGGCTCAATAGTGACACAATGTCTTCATCATTGTAGTAAAGTTGAAATGTCCAATACTGCATGATATCAGATAACGTCCAGGTCTAAATAAATTCTGTATTGTGTAAGTACTTGATGTTAAAATGCAAGAATATTCAATTATGGGTAACACTTTATAAATTCAGTAATAAACCATTTGTGAGGCATTTACAGTTTGCTCACCATGTATTAATCATTACTCCACCTTTAATTAAATGTTAAGAAACTATGTATTCTCAAATGTATAAATAACTACAATATACGTTAATGATTAAGCACAACAGCGCAGGAGACCACAGCAGACACTACCACCACTCTCACTACATCACTGCTGCCAGGTCAGGGCTCACACAATAGCAGCAGAGGCTGGAGAGTCAGAATGAATATAGAGATTGATTACACTTTATAATAACACATTGTAATAAAGTATTTATAATGGATTAGTAAATAGTTTATTCATCATTCATGTATCATTACTCCAACATTTGTTTTAGAAAGCTAGTTATTCACACATTTATTTACAACTTTTATAGTCTGCAATATTGATTCATAAGATAATTCATAAGATGTTAATGAATAAACGTTTAAACCATTTACTAATCATTAGTAAAGTCGTTTTGCAGTCCCTAATATAAAGGGAGGACTATTCTATCTTTCTTAATACTTTATAAATGACCCATGTGCAAAACAGTGACCAGTGTAATGTATCACAAAAAGATGGACATGCCATTGGTAGACATTCCAATACTACCTGATTCTACTTAAGGTCTCAAAATAATCTAGAACAAATCAATGGTTAAAACCTGTTGCGATTAAGCCTACCCCCTACTTTTTCGAACATTATGTTAAAAATCGCGCAACATTTCGGCGTCCTGCTACTCATGCCAGGAATATAGTATATGCATATGATTAGTATGTGTGGATAGAAAACACTCTCACGTTTCTAAAACTCGTTAAATCACCGCTGTGACTATAACAGAGCGTCTGTTTCATCGAGAAGCGCAAGAAAAACTGATCACTGAAAACTGAAAAAAATATCCATGCGCCACTTGCATGTTATGTTCAAGGGGCACGAAATTAAATGGGGCCGAGATTGCAAGTCCTACAGCTTCCACACGATGTCACCACTCTTGTCAATTGCCTGGGAGTTGTTCCTTGGGCAAATGAGTTAGAGAGACCACTTTCCATCCGGTCTCCGACAGGACGTTATGGAAGTGAGTTTTCGGAAGATGATTTGAAAGAGTGGAGCTATTGAATACACATCGCCTCGTGACCAATTTGATAGATTATTAACGTTTACTAATACTTAAAGTTGGATTGCAAAAGTATTTCGAAGTGTTTTGTGGAAGTTTATCGTCAACTTTTTTAATTTAAAAAAATGACGTAGCGCTTCGAAACTGTGTTTTTTTCTGAATCACACAGTTTCCATATTTTGGGTATATATGGACCGATTTAATCGAAAAAAAAAGACCAAATAGTGATGTTTATGGGACATATAGGAGTGCCAACAAAGAAGCTCGTCAAAGGTAATGAAAGTTTTATATTTTATTTCTGCTATTTGTGTAGCGCCGGCTACGCTAATTCTTTTGTCTACGTCGCCTTCAGGTATTTCGGGGTGTTGCATGCTATCAGATAATATCTTCTCATGCTTCTCATGCTTTCGCCGAAAAGCATTTTAATAACGAGTGTAGCTTTAATTCAATGCCCTGCATGTGTGTTTTGATGAACGTTTGAGTTTTAACGAGTGCTATTAGCATTTGGCGTAGCGCATTTCCAGACGCAGAGGCAAGAGGTTTTAAACGATAAACACAACACAGAGGATGTTAAAGGAAAAATGTTAAACATTTTATTCCAAAACAGTCACACTTGTAGTAGTGTGCTGAAGGAAGTAATATGTTTTGTCTGAAAATGATAACATACTTTTTTGTTGGCAGTGACTACCAAAACAAAAGTGTGGATTGCAGTTATTCATTAGAGCAGTTCATAGACTGCTTACAGGGTAATGGAACCAATATGTAAATACTTCATTTCATTAAAACTTCTTGTGACTCCCAAGCCCGCATGCGGGAGCGTAATCATCGCCTGAAACTAATTAGCATAACGCAACGGACATAAATATCCCTAGAAAATATTCCTATTCATGAAAATCACAAATTAAATATATTGAGACACAGCTTAGCCTTTTGTTAATCACCCTGTCATCTCAGATTTTCAAAATATGCTTTACAGCCAAAGCTAGACAAGCATTTGTGTAAGTTTATCGATAGCCTAGCATATCATTTTGTCCAGCTAGCAGCAGGTAACTTGGTCACGGAAATCAGAAAAGCAATCAAATTAAATTGTTTACCTTTGATGAGCTTCAGATGTTTTCACTCACGAGACTCCCAGGTAAATAGCCAAAGTAAATTTTTTCCCAAAATATTATTTTTGTAGGCGAAATAGCTCCGTTTGTTCTTCATGTTTGGCTGAGAAATTGCCCGGAAATTGCAGTCACGAAAACAGCAAAAAATATTCCAAATTAGCTCCATAATATCGACAGAAACATGGCAAATGTTGTTTATAATCAATCCTCAAGATGTTTTTCTAATATCTATTCGATAATATATCCGTCAGGACAATAAATTTTTCAGTAGGGCCGATTGGAGTAATGGCTACCTCTGTATTTTACGCGAGAGTCACCCTGGGAGCCATCATGTGACCACTTACGCAATGTAGCCGCCTACGGCTCTTCTTCAACATAAATGCGTAAAACTACGTCATAATGCTGTAGACACCTTGGGGAATACGTAGAAAGCGTAAGCTCGTTGATAGGACATTCACAGCTCAATAGGAACTCATTGGAACGCAGCGCTTTCAAAATATGGGGCACTGCCTGCAACATCAGTTCTATTATACTCACAGACAATATCCTTACAGTTTTGGAAATGTTAGAGTGTTTTCTATCCAAAGCTGTTAATTATATGCATATTCTAGCATCTTGTCTTGACAAAATATCCCATTTGAAACGGGAAAAAAAAAATTCCAAACATGAAAATACTGCCCCTAGAATCGCAACAGTAAGGGGTTCCAACCCTTTAACCATACTTCTTCAAGTTGAGGTAGACTTTGTCTCAGTTACATCATGGGGACAATTACTATTTGTCAGACGTCAGAACAACCACACTGTACTCTTGATGTTGTTTTCCATTTCTGTGGTGTTGTTTTCTCAGAAGTAAATGTGACTGAGAAATGTGATTTCTAGTTCAGTTGTATCAATCAATGATTTCAAAAGCATCTCAAGTAATTAGGGAAAGTTAACAATTTACTCTGAATTTTTTCACGACCCTCCCTTTGTACTTAAAAATGTATCCAAAATAATGTGTACGACCACAAATAACACTAACTGTAGCAACCCTAAAAATGTGGGTATAGACTTTGCCACTTCAGGATGCTTTTGTGGTGATGACGATTCCACTCAGGGCTACGGGCCAGAAGGTTGAGGGTTCGCCGACCACTAAGAACCAGCTCCCTCTCCCTGTCTGTTTCCTGAGGCCTACACTACGATCAGAGCTGGCCACAGACAATGATCAGCTAGGGGGATATCAGATTTCCAACATTTTGATGCCAATTTCATAACATCTATGCAACTCGTTTTCCACCAACAGGTGTCTCTGCCAATGTACCCCACAACCAATTTACAAACCATACCGACTTCAGGTATTTCAATATCATGACAATCGTGACAAATTTAAGGACTATGCTCTTGCTCCACAAATACTCTCGCCTGTTATTTTTCTGGGTCATCCTTGACATCAGACAAGGGAATCAGATGGGCCACCAGTCTGAGGTTGGGTTTGATGTTGGCCCAGACGTAATCAGCCAGGATTTGGCTATGGCACCAGCACTGTCGACCACTGACATCACTGTCAGCATAGATGGTTTGGGGCAGCGATCTGTCACTTATCTCCATGAGGAGCAAGTTGGGAGTGACTGAGTCTGGTCAGGCAGGAGGATGATGAAGGGGACTGGTACTGCTGCCCCATGGAGTACCAAGGGCAGTTGAAGGAAGGAGGAAGGTTTTGCCATCTATCGTAACACTATGAGGATCTGACCCCCCTGTCACTGGAGGATAAGGTGGAGTTGGCTTGTAAACTCTGTAAGTGACCCTCAAGGTTAGTACCTCTTCTCTCTGGACAGGTCGATGTTTGTAGCCGAGAGTGCCTGGCTAACAGCTCAGGCCCAGAGTTGGTTCTTGTGGATGGTGGTCTGTTAGAGCCATAGCTCACTGCTCTTTGACCTCCCTTCTGGAGGACGGTGTTCCCCAGAGGTAATGTTACTGGCCCATTCAACCCCCCCGGCCAAGAGGCAGCTTTGCAGCATGTCCACCATGGACTTTGCTTCGGTCCCCATAGATAGACTTCGGAGACCATTGTCAACATAGAATGTGTGCTCGACTGACACTTTAACATCCGTGTTGCCATCATGGTGGTGCTGAGAATGTTTCTGGAGGGCATAGACTACACATTGTTACGAATGGTAAGACCTGCCATTCATAGGTGCTCGGCACTGCTTCTCAGTCGAAATTAAGATCCACAACATTTATTCCACGGGACAAAACTAGGTCCAGAGTATGACTGTAGCAGTGAGTAGTTCTGGAGACATGTTGGACAAAACCCACTGAGTCGACTATGACTCCGAAAGACTTTTGAAGTTGGTCTGGGGATTTTTCCATGTGAACATTAAAGTCACCAAAAATTTGAATATTATCTGCCATGACAACAAGGTCCGATAGGAATTCAGGGAACTCAGCGAGGAACGCTATATATGTAAACAGTAGCTATAAAAAGTGATTGAGTAGGCTGCATAGAGTTCATGACTAGAAGATCAAAAGACGAAAAGTGTATTTTTTTTGTAAATTGAAATTTACCATCATAAATGTTAGCAACACCTCCGCTCTTGCGGGACGCGCGGGGGATATGGTCACTAGTGTAACCAGGAGGTGAGGCCTCATTTAACACAGTAAATTCGTCAGGCTTAAGCCATGTTTCAGTCAGGCCAATCACATCAATATTATGATCAGTGATAAGTTCATTGACTGTAAATGCCTTGGAAGTGAGGGATCTAACAATAAGTCGCCCTATTTTGAGATGTGAGGTATCACAATCTCTTTCAATAATGTCTGGAATGGAGGAGGTCTTTATTCCAGAGAGATTGTTAAGGCGAACACCGCCATGTTTAGTTTTGCCCAACCTATGTCGAGGCACAGACACGGTCTCAATGGGGATAGCTGAGCTGAATACACTGACTGTGCTTGTGGCAGACTCCACTAAGCTTGCAGGCTGGCTAACAGCCTGCTGCCTGGCCTGCACCCTATCTCATTGTGGAGCTAGGGGAGTTAGAGCCCAGTCCGTGTTCGTAGATAAGATGAGAGCACCCCTCCAGCTAGGATGGAGTCCATCACTCCTCAACAGGCCAGGCTTGTTCCTGTTTGTGGATGAGTCCCAGAAAGAGGGCCAATTATCTACAAATTCTATCTTTTGGGCGGGGCATAAACTGTTTTCAACCAGCGATTGAGTTGTGAGACTCTGCTATAGATGTTACGATCTTCTTAATCTGAGGAACAGGAATATGAAAGATCGAATGTTACGAATAACTATGAGTGGTGGGTGGAATCAGGCGCAGAGAGCAGGGTTCTGTCGTTTATCAAATTTATTTCACCGGTGCAACCAAAACGATCACGCCAACACACAGGGCGTATATAAGTTGCCAGTCCAAAACAACAGGACAAAGTAGACCGGAGAATAAAGATATGAAAACAAATCACACCATCAAACATAGAGTAACAATTAACAAGCCCGCACAAATACCCAGCGGGCCTAGTGCCCTTAAATACCCTACAAACAAACCCTAATACAAAACAGGTGTACCCAATTAACCAATAACCAACACAAACGGAAAAAGGAATCGATGGCAGCTAATAGGCCGGTGACGACGACCGCCGAGCCCCGCCCGAACAGGAAGAGGCACCCTCTTCAGCGAGGTTCGTGACATCGAACCAAAGTACAGTGTGGTACGTGTCCATGTTAAATTTATTACAACTGAACACTGAATCCAAAATAACAAAAGTGAAACAACGAAAATCGAAACAGTCCTTTCAGTTGACACAACACAAAACAGGAAACAACTACCCTCAAACGCAGGTGGGAACAGGCTACCTAAGTATGTTTCTCAATCAGAGACAACGATAGACAGCTGCCTCTGATTGAGAACCATACCAGGCCAAACACAGAAATACAAAACATAGAACAAAACATAGAATGCCCACCCCAACTCACGCCCTGACCAAATCAAAATAGAGAACTACAAATCAAATCAAATCAAATCAAATGTATTTGTATAGCCCTTCGTACATCAGCTGATATCTCAAAGTGCTGTACAGAAACCCAGCCTAAAACCCCAAACAGCAAGCAATGCAGGTGTAGAAGCACGGTGGCTAGGAAAAATTCCCTAGAAAGGCCAAAACCTAGGAAGAAACCTCGAGAGGAACCAGGCTATGTGGGGTGGCCAGTTCTCTTCTGGCTGTGCCGGGTGGAGATTATAACAGAACATGGCCAAGATGTTCAAATGTTCATAAATGACCAGCATGGTCGAATAATAATAAGGTAGAACAGTTGAAACTGGAGCAGCAACACGGTCAGGTAGACTGGGGACAGCAAGGAGTCATCATGTCAGGTAGTCCTGGGGCATGGCCCTAGGGCTCAGGTCCTCCGAGAGAGAGAACTAGAGAGAGCAAATGTGGGGTGGCCAGTCCTCTTCTGGCTGTGCCGGGTGGAAATTATAACAGAACATGGCCAAGATGTTCAAATGTTCATAAATGACCAGCATGGTCGAATAATAATAAGGCAGAACAGTTGAAACTGGAGCAGCAGCAAGGCCAGGTGGATTGGGGACAGCAAGGAGTAATCATGTCAGGTAGTCCTGGGGCATGGTCATAGGGCTCAGGTCCTCCGAGAGAGAGAAAGAAAGAGAGAAGGAGAGAATTAGAGAACGCACACTTAGATTCACACAGGACACCGAATAGGACAGGAGAAGTACTCCAGATATAACAAACTGACCCTAGCCCCCCGACACATAAAACTACTGCAGCATAAATACTGGAGGCTGAGACAGGAGGGGTCAGGAGACACTGTGGCCCCATCCGAGGACACCCCCGGACAGGGCCAAACAGGAAGGATATTAAAAAAAAGGAACTTAGGTCAGGACGTGACAGTAGAGCTCACTCCCCCTAACTGCGAGGGGGCCAGAGACAATTACACGATGCCGACACATCTTTCTAGCTGATTTACACGCTGAAGCTATGTTGCGCTTGGTGACCTCTGACTGTTTCATCCTAACATCGTTGGTGCCGACAACAATATCCCTATACTCTCTACACTCGCCAGTTTTAGCTTTAGCCAGCACCATCTTCAGATTAGCCTTAACGTCGGTAGCCCTGCCCCCTGGTAAACAGTGTATGATTGCTGGATGATTCGTTTTAAGTATAATACTACGGGTAATGGAGTTGCCAATGATTAGGGTTTTCAATTTGTCAGAGCTAATGGTCGGAGGCTTCGGCGTCTCAGACCCCTTAACGGGAGGAGGAGAGACCAGAGAAGGCTCGGCCTCTGACTACGACTCGCTGCTTAATGAGGAGAACTGGTTGAAAGTTTCTGTCGGCTTAATGAGCGACACCGGTTGAGCATTCCTACAGCATTTCCCTCCAGAAGACATGAGAAAGTTGTCTGGCTGCGGGGACTGTGTGAGAGGATTTATACTACTATCTGTACTTACTGGTGGTACAGACGCTGTTTCATCCTTTCCAACACTGAAATTACCCTTGGCCAATCACCATCCTATGACACCAGCACATACTGAAAGCAATCCCTGCCCACTGGGCACAGACATGAATTCAATGTCAACAATATGTTGGAAAAAACAACAACAATGTTGATTCAACCAGTGTTGGCCCAGTGGGTGTAAAACTCTGCAGTAAAACTGTTTTTCAACTGGCCTCTTCACTCCAGCATTTTGTAAATGAATTGTATATAACACCTTTACTTGTAGTGTATTAAAGGTTGTAACCCTTTAAACGTAATGTTCAGTTAAGTTATATATTTAGATATTGATTCTATTACCCTGTAAGCAGTCTATGAACTACTCTAATGAGTGTCTGCAATCCACACTTTGGTTTAGGTTCTCAGGGCCAACAAACAAGAATGTTATAATTTTCAGACAAACACGTTACTTCCTTCAGCACACTATTAGGACAGTGTGTTTTTGGAATAAAATGTTCAATATATTTCCTTTAACATCCTGTGTGTTGTGTGCTTATTGTTTAACCATTGATATGTTCTAGGTCATTTTGAGACCTTATGTGTCATCAGGTACTGCTGGAATATCTACCAATAGCATGTCCATCTTTACGTGATAAATTACACTGGTTGTTGGTCAAAGCATTTATAAAGTATTAATAAAGTCTGAATAGTCCTCACTATTAGGGACTGAAAAATGACTGTACTAATGATCAGTAAATGGTTTATAAGTTAATTCATTAAAAATCTAATGAATTATCTTCTGAATCCTTATTACAGGCAATACAAGTTGTTAATTCATGTGTGAATAACCAGCTAACTAAAACAAATGTGGGAGTAATGATACATGAATGATGAATAAACTATTTACTAATTCATTATACATTCTTAATTACAAAGTGTTATTATAAAGTGTTACCAATCTCTATATTAATTCAGACTCCACAGCATCAGAGAGAGCTGCTATGGCGTGACCCCTGAACTGGCAGCAGTGATGTAGTGAGAGTAGTTTTAGTGTTCATAACCAGTATGTTGAGGTTGAAGTGTCTGCTGCGGTCTCCTGCACTGTTGTTTTTAATCATTATTGCATATAGTAGTTATTTATAAATGTGAGAATAACTAGCTGACTAACATTTAACAATTGTGGAAGTAATGATTAATATAAAAACTATATATAAAAATAATAATAATAATTTTAAAAAATACATTCTGCTGTGTTAATATTGTGAACAAACTGTGAATGGTGACAAATGGTTTATTACTTAACATTATAGTGTTACCCTCAATTGCATATTCTTCCATTTTACCCTCAACTACTTACACAATACACCATTGTGATAGACTTGGACGTTATCTGATATCATGGAGTGTTGAGCATTTCAACTTTACTCCACTTGATGAAGACGCTGTGTCACAATTGAGCCACTAGAGGGAGGTGTTTAACAACATATAGAACGACTGATGACTTCCTCAGAATGTACTATTAGAATACTTACAATATGAAAAACCATGGTGGAGCGAATTCGCCACCTGTTGAATTTTTAAAGTGTTACAATAGGCAATTGCCATATGGCAGTTGCAATACACTTTGCATGAATCAACGCCGAATTGGGTGGTATTGGCCAATGTGTATATGGTTTGTCCGATGCCAATGACTTCCCATTCATTTTTGTCCACTTCAGGGGGGTATTCCCTTACATATTATAATAGAGACATTAGATCTAGCTGGTCTGTCATAATATAATAGAGACACAGAGACAGTAGATCTAGCTGGTCTGTCATAATATAATAGAGACAGTAGATCTAGCTGGTCTGTCATAATATAATAGAGACAGTAGATCTAGCTGGTCTGTCATATTATAATAGAGACAGTAGATCTAGCTGGTCTGTCATTGTACACTAGAGACAGTAGATCTAGCTGGTCTGTCATATTATAATCGAGACAGTAGATCTAGCTGGTCTGTCATAATATAATGGAGACAGTAGATCTAGCTGGTCTGTCATAGTATAATAGAGACAGTAGATCTAGCTGGTCTGTCATATTATAATAGAGACAGTAGATCTAGCTGGTCTGTCATTGTACACTAGAGACAGTAGATCTAGCTGGTCTGTCATATTAAAATAGAGACAGTAGATCTAGCTGGTCTGTCATGTTAAAATAGAGACAGTAGATCTAGCTGGTCTGTCATAATATAATAGAGACAGTAGATCTAGCTGGTCTGTCATATTATAATAGAGACAGTAGATCTAGCTGGTCTGTCATAATATAATAGAGACACAGAGACAGTAGATCTAGCTGGTCTGTCATAATATAATAGATACAGTAGATCTAGCTGGTCTGTCATATTATAATAGAGACAGTAGATGTATCTGGTCTGTCATAATATAATAGAGACAGTAGATCTAGCTGGTCTGTCATAGTACACTAGAGACAGTAGATCTAGCTGGTCTGTCATATTAAAATAGAGACAGTAGATCTAGCTGGTCTGTCATAGTATAATAGAGACAGTAGATCTAGCTGGTCTGTCATATTATAATAGAGACAGTAGATCTAGCTGGTCTGTCATTGTACACTAGAGACAGTAGATCTAGCTGGTCTGTCATAGTACACTAGAGACAGTAGATCTAGCTGGTCTGTCATAATATAATAGAGAAAGTAGATCTCGCTGGTCTGTCATAATATAATAGAGACAGTAGATCTAGCTGGTCTGTCATATTATAATAGAGACAGTAGATCTAGCTGGTCTGTCATAATATAATAGAGACACAGAGACAGTAGATCTAGCTGGTCTGTCATAATATAATAGAGACAGTAGATGTACCTGGTCTGTCAGAATATAATAGAGACAGTAGATCTAGCTGGTCTGTAATATTAAAATAGAGACAGTAGATCTAGCTGGTCTGTCATAATATAATAGAGACAGTAGATCTAGCTGGTCTGTCATATTATAATAGAGACAGTAGATGTAGCTGGTCTGTCATAATATAATAGAGACAGTAGATCTAGCTGGTCTGTCATATTATAATAGAGACAGTAGATCTAGCTGGTCTGTCATAATATAATAGAGACAGTAGATCTAGCTGGTCTGTCATATTAAAATAGAGACAGTAGATCTAGCTGGTCTGTCATAATATAATAGAGACAGTAGATCTAGCTGGTCTGTCATAATATAATAGAGACACAGAGACAGTAGATCTAGCTGGTCTGTCATAATATAATAGAGACAGTAGATCTAGCTGGTCTGTCATAATATAATAGAGACAGTAGATCTAGCTGGTCTGTCATAGTACACTAGAGACAGTAGATCTAGCTGGTCTGTCATAATAAAATAGAGACAGTAGATCTAGCTGGTCTGTCATAGTACACTAGAGACAGTAGATCTAGCTGGTCTGTCATATTAAAATAGAGACAGTAGATCTAGCTGGTCTGTCATAATATAATAGAGACAGTAGATCTAGCTGGTCTGTCATATTATAAGAGAGACAGTAGATCTAGCTGGTCTGTCATAATATGATAGAGACACAGAGACAGTAGATCTAGCTGGTCTGTCATATTATAATAGAGACAGAAGATCTAGCTGGTCTGTCATAATATAATAGAGACAGTAGATCTAGCTGGTCTGTCATATTATAGACAGTAGATCTAGCTGGTCTGTCATATTATAATAGAGACAGTAGATCTAGCTGGTCTGTCATATTATAATAGAGACAGTAGATCTAGCTGGTCTGTCATAATATAATAGAGAAGTAGATCTAGCTGGTCTGTCATAATATGATAGAGACACAGAGACAGTAGATCTAGCTGGTCTGTCATATTATAATAGAGACAGAAGATCTAGCTGGTCTGTCATAATATAATAGAGACAGTAGATCTAGCTGGTCTGTCATAATATAATAGAGACAGACAGATCTAGCTGGTCTGTCATAATATAATAGAGACAGTAGATCTAGCTGGTCTGTCATATTATAAAAGAGACAGTAGATCTAGCTGGTCTGTCATAATATAATAGAGACACAGAGACAGTAGATCTAGCTGGTCTGTCATAATATAATAGAGACAGTAGATCTAGCTGGTCTGTCATAATATAATAGAGACAGTAGATCTAGCTGGTCTGTCATAATATATAGAGACACAGAGACAGTAGATCTAGCTGGTCTGTCATATTATAATAGAGACAGTAGATCTAGCTGGTCTGTCATAATATAATAGAGACAGTAGATCTAGCTGGTCTGTCATAATTATAATAGAGACAGTAGATCTAGCTGGTCTGTCATAATATAATAGAGACAGTAGATCTAGCTGGTCTGTCATAATATAATAGAGACAGTAGATCTAGCTGGTCTGTCATAATATAATAGAGACAGTAGATCTAGCTGGTCTGTCATAATATAATAGAGAGTAGATCTAGCTGGTCTGTCATATTATAAATAGAGACAGTAGATCTAGCTGGTCTGTCATAATATAATAGAGACAGTAGATCTAGCTGGTCTGTCATAATATAATAGAGACACAGAGACAGTAGATCTAGCTGGTCTGTCATAATATAATAGAGACAGTAGATCTAGCTGGTCTGTCATAATATAATAGAGACAGTAGATCTAGCTGGTCTGTCAGCTGGTCTGTGGTCTGTCATAATATAATAGAGACAGTAGATCTAGCTGGTCTGTCATAATATAATAGAGACAGTAGATCTAGCTGGTCTGTCATAATAAAATAGAGACAGTAGATCTAGCTGGTCTGTCATAATATAATAGAGACAGTAGATCTAGCTGGTCTGTCATATTATAATAGAGACAGTAGATCTAGCTGGTCTGTCATAATATATAGAGACACAGAGACAGTAGATCTAGCTGGTCTGTCATATTATAATAGAGACAGTAGATCTAGCTGGTCTGTCATAATATAATAGAGACAGTAGATCTAGCTGGTCTGTCATATTATAATCGAGACAGTAGATCTAGCTGGTCTGTCATATTATAATAGAGACAGTAGATCTAGCTGGTCTGTCATAATATAATAGAGCAAGTAGATCTAGCTGGTCTGTCATAATATGATAGACACAGAGACAGTAGATCTAGCTGGTCTGTCATATTATAATAGAGACAGAAGATCTAGCTGGTCTGTCATAATATAATAGAGACAGTAGATCTAGCTGGTCTGTCATAATATAATAGAGACAGTAGATCTAGCTGGTCTGTCATAATATAATAGAGACAGTAGATCTAGCTGGTCTGTCATATTATAATAGAGACAGTAGATCTAGCTGGTCTGTCATAATATAATAGAGACACAGAGACAGTAGATCTAGCTGGTCTGTCATAATATAATAGAGACAGTAGATCTAGCTGGTCTGTCATATTATAATAGAGAAAGTAGATCTAGCTGGTCTGTCATAATATGATAGAGACACAGAGACAGTAGATCTAGCTGGTCTGTCATATTATAATAGAGACAGTAGATCTAGCTGGTCTGTCATAATATAATAGAGACAGTAGATCTAGCTGGTCTGTCATATTATAATAGAGACAGTAGATCTAGCTGGTCTGTCATAATATAATAGAGACAGTAGATCTAGCTGGTCTGTCATAATATAATAGAGACAGTAGATCTAGCTGGTCTGTCATAATATAATAGAGACAGTAGATCTAGCTGGTCTGTCATAATATAATAGAGACAGTAGATCTAGCTGGTCTGTCATAATATAATAGAGACAGTAGATCTAGCTGGTCTGTCATATTATAATAGAGAAAGTAGATCTAGCTGGTCTGTCATAATATGATAGAGACAGATCTAGCTGGTCTGTCATAGTAGATCTAGCTGGTCTGTCATAATATAATAGAGACAGTAGATCTAGCTGGTCTGTCATAATATAATAGAGACAGTACATCTAGCTGGTCTGTCATAATATAATAGAGACAGGAGATCTAGCTGGTCTGTCATATTATAATAGACAGTAGATCTAGCTGGTCTGTCATAATATAATAGAGACAGGAGATCTAGCTGGTCTGTCATAATATACTAGAGACAGTAGATCTAGCTGGTCTGTCATAATATAATAGAGACAGTAGATCTAGCTGGTCTGTCATATTATAATAGAGACAGTAGATCTAGCTGGTCTGTCATATTATAATAGAGACAGTAGATCTAGCTGGTCTGTCATAATATAATAGAGACAGTAGATCTAGCTGGTCTGTCATAATATAATAGAGACAGTAGATCTAGCTGGTCTGTCATATTATAAAAGAGACAGTAGATCTAGCTGGTCTGTCATAATATAATAGAGACACAGAGACAGTAGATCTAGCTGGTCTGTCATAATATAATAGAGACAGTAGATCTAGCTGGTCTGTCATAATATAATAGAGATAGTAGATCTAGCTGGTCTGTCATAATATATAGAGAGAGACAGTAGATCTAGCTGGTCTGTCATATTATAATAGAGACAGTAGATCTAGCTGGTCTGTCATAATATAATAGAGACAGTAGATCTAGCTGGTCTGTCATATTATAATAGAGACAGTAGATCTAGCTGGTCTGTCATATATAATAGAGACAGTAGATCTAGCTGGTCTGTCATAATATAATAGAGACAGTAGATCTAGCTGGTCTGTCATAATATAATAGAGACAGTAGATCTAGCTGGTCTGTCATATTATAATAGAGACAGTAGATCTAGCTGGTCTGTCATAATATAATAGAGACAGTAGATCTAGCAGTAGATCTAGCTGGTCTGTCATAATATAATAGAGACAGTAGATCTAGCTGGTCTGTCATAATTTAATAGAGACATTACATCTAGCTGGTCTGTCATAATATAATAGAGACAGTAGATCTAGCTGGCCTGTCATATTATAATAGAGACAGTAGATCTAGCTGGCCTGTCATATTATAATAGAGACAGTAGATCTAGCTGGCCTGTCATAACATAATAGAGACAGTACATCTAGCTGGTCTGTCATAATATAATAGAGAGAGACAGTAGATCAAGCTGGTATGTCAAAATATAATAGACAGTAGATCTAGCTGGTCTGTCATAATATAATAGAGACAGTAGATCTAGCTGGTCTGTCATATTATAATAGAGACAGTAGAGACAGTAGATCTAGCTGGTCTGTCATAATATAATAGAGACAGTAGATCTAGCTGGTCTGTCATATTATAATAGAGACAGTAGAGATCTAGCTGAGACAGTAGATCTAGCTGGTCTGTCATAATATAATAGAGACAGTAGATCTAGCTGGTCTGTCATAATATAATAGAGACAGTAGATCTAGCTGGTCTGTCATAATATAATAGAGACAGAGACAGAGATCTAGCTGGTCTGTCATAATATAATAGAGACAGTAGATCTAGCTGGTCTGTCATAATATAATAGAGACAGTAGATCTAGCTGGTCTGTCATAATATAATAGAGACAGTAGATCTAGCTGGTCTGTCATAATATAATAGAGACAGTAGATCTAGCTGGTCTGTCATAATATAATAGAGACAGTAGATCTAGCTGGTCTGTCATAATATAATAGAGACAGAGACAGCTAGATCTAGCTGGTCTGTCATAATATAATAGAGACAGTAGATCTAGCTGGTCTGTCATAATATATAATAGAGACAGTAGATCTAGCTGGTCTGTCATAATATGATAGAGACACTGGTCTGTCAGAGACAGTAGATCTAGCTGGTCTGTCATATTATAATAGAGACAGTAGATCTAGCTGGTCTGTCATAATATAATAGAGACAGTAGATCTAGCTGGTCTGTCATAATATAATAGAGACAGTAGATCTAGCTGGTCTGTCATATTATAATAGAGACAGTAGATCTAGCTGGTCTGTCATAATATAATAGAGACAGTAGATCTAGCTGGTCTGTCATATTATAATAGAGACAGTAGATCTAGCTGGTCTGTCATAATATAATAGACACAGAGACAGTAGATCTAGCTGGTCTGTCATAATATAATAGAGACAGTAGATCTAGCTGGTCTGTCATAATATAATAGAGACAGTAGATCTAGCTGGTCTGTCATATTATAATAGAGACAGTAGATCTAGCTGGTCTGTCATATTATAATTAGATCTAGCTGGTCTGTCATAGAATAGAGACAGTAGATCTAGCTGGTCTGTCATAATATAATAGAGCAAGTAGATCTAGCTGGTCTGTCATAATATATAGACACAGAGACAGTAGATCTAGCTGGTCTGTCATATTATAATAGAGACAGTAGATCTAGCTGGTCAGTCATAATATAATAGAGACAGTAGATCTAGCTGGTCTGTCATAATATAATAGAGACAGTAGATCTAGCTGGTCTGTCATAATATAATAGAGACAGTAGATCTAGCTGGTCTGTCATATTATAAAAGAGACAGTAGATCTAGCTGGTCTGTCATAATATAATAGAGACACAGAGACAGTAGATCTAGCTGGTCTGTCATAATATAATAGAGACAGTAGATCTAGCTGGTCTGTCATAATATAATAGAGACAGTAGATCTAGCTGGTCTGTCATAATATAGATAGAGACAGCTGGTCTGTCAGATCTACAGTAGATCTAGCTGGTCTGTCATATATTATAATAGAGACAGTAGATCTAGCTGGTCTGTCATAATATAATAGAGACAGTAGATCTAGCTGGTCTGTCATATTATATAATAGAGACAGTAGATCTAGCTGGCCTGTCATAATATAGAGACAGTAGATCTAGCTGGTCTGTCATAATATAATAGAGACAGTAGATCTAGCTGGTCTGTCATAATATAATAGAGACAGTAGATCTAGCTGGTCTGTCATAATATAATAGAGACAGTAGATCTAGCTGGTCTGTCATAATATAATAGAGACAGTAGATCTAGCTGGTCTGTCATATTATAATAGAGACAGTAGATCTAGCTGGTCTGTCATAATATAGAGACAGTAGATCTAGCTGGTCTGTCATAATATAATAGAGACAGTAGATCTAGCTGGTCTGTCATAATATAATAGAGACAGTAGATCTAGCTGGTCTGTCATAATATAATAGAGACAGTAGATCTAGCTGGTCTGTCATATTATAATAGAGACAGTAGATCTAGCTGGTCTGTCATAATATAATAGAGACAGTAGATCTAGCTGGTCTGTCATAATATAATAGAGACAGTAGATCTAGCTGGTCTGTCATAATATAATAGAGACAGTAGATCTAGCTGGTCTGTCATATTATAATAGAGACAGAAGATCTAGCTGGTCTGTCATATTATAATAGAGACAGTAGATCTAGCTGGTCTGTCATAATATAATAGAGACAGTAGATCTAGCTGGTCTGTCATAATATAATAGAGACAGTAGATCTAGCTGGTCTGTCATATTATAATAGAGACAGTAGATCTAGCTGGTCTGTCATAATATAATAGAGACACAGAGACAGTAGATCTAGCTGGTCTGTCATAATATAATAGAGACAGTAGATCTAGCTGGTCTGTCATAATATAATAGAGACAGTAGATCTAGCTGGTCTGTCATAATATAATAGAGACAGTAGATCTAGCTGGTCTGTCATATTATAATAGACAGTAGATCTAGCTGGTCTGTCATAATATAATAGAGACAGTAGATCTAGCTGGTCTGTCATAATATAATAGAGACAGATCTAGCTGGTAGATCTAGCTGGTCTGTCATATCATAATAGAGACAGTAGATCTAGCGGTCTGTCATAATATATAAGAGACAGTAGATCTAGCTGGTCTGTCATAATATAATAGAGACAGTAGATCTAGCTGGTCTGTCATATTATAATAGAGACAGTAGATCTAGCTGGTCTGTCATAATAATAGAGACAGTAGATCTAGCTGGTCTGTCATAATATAATAGAGACAGTAGATCTAGCTGGTCTGTCATATAATAGATCTAGCTGGTCTGTCATAATATAATAGAGACAGTAGATCTAGCTGGTCTGTCATAATATAATAGAGACAGAGACAGTAGATCTAGCTGGTCTGTCATAATATAATAGAGACAGACAGTAGATCTAGCTGGTCTGTCATAATATAATAGAGACAGTAGATCTAGCTGGTCTGTCATAGTATAGAGACAGTAGATCTAGCTGGTCTGTCATAATAAAATAGAGACAGTAGATCTAGCTGGTCTGTCATAGTAATAGAGACAGTAGATCTAGCTGGTCTGTCATATTAAAATAGAGACAGTAGATCTAGCTGGTCTGTCATAGTATAATAGAGACAGTAGATCTAGCTGGTCTGTCATATTATAATAGAGACAGTAGATCTAGCTGGTCTGTCATAATATGATAGAGACACAGAGACAGTAGATCTAGCTGGTCTGTCATATTATAATAGAGACAGAAGATCTAGCTGGTCTGTCATAATATAATAGAGACAGTAGATCTAGCTGGTCTGTCATATTATAATAGAGACAGTAGATCTAGCTGGTCTGTCATATTATAATAGAGACAGTAGATCTAGCTGGTCTGTCATAATATAATAGAGACAGTAGATCTAGCTGGTCTGTCATAATATATAGAGACACAGAGACAGTAGATCTAGCTGGTCTGTCATATTATAATAGAGACAGTAGATCTAGCTGGTCTGTCATAATATAATAGAGACAGTAGATCTAGCTGGTCTGTCATAATATAATAGAGACAGTAGATCTAGCTGGTCTGTCATAATATAATAGAGACAGTAGATCTAGCTGGTCTGTCATATTATAAGAGACAGTAGATCTAGCTGGTCTGTCATAATATAATAGAGACACAGAGACAGTAGATCTAGCTGGTCTGTCATAATATAATAGAGACAGTAGATCTAGCTGGTCTGTCATAATATAATAGAGACAGTAGATCTAGCTGGTCTGTCATAATATGATAGAGACACAGAGACAGTAGATCTAGCTGGTTGGTCATATTATAATAGAGACAGAAGATCTAGCTGGTCTGTCATAATATAATAGAGACAGTAGATCTAGCTGGTCTGTCATATTATAATAGAGACAGTAGATCTAGCTGGTCTGTCATAATATAATAGAGACAGTAGATCTAGCTGGTCTGTCATAATATAATAGAGACAGTAGATCTAGCTGGTCTGTCATAATATAATAGAGACAGTAGATCTAGCTGGTCTGTCAAAATATAATAGAGACAGTAGATCTAGCTGGTCTGTCATAATATAATAGAGACAGTAGATCTAGCTGGTCTGTCATATTATAATAGAGACAGTAGATCTAGCTGGTCTGTCATAATATGATAGAGACACAGAGACAGTAGATCTAGCTGGTCTGTCATAATATAATAGAGACAGTAGATCTAGCTGGTCTGTCATAATATAATAGAGACAGTAGATCTAGCTGGTCTGTCATAATATAATAGAGACAGTAGATCTAGCTGGTCTGTCATATTATAATAGAGACAGTAGATCTAGCTGGTCTGTCATAATATAATAGAGACAGTAGATCTAGCTGGTCTGTCATAATATAATAGAGACAGTAGATCTAGCTGGTCTGTCATAATATAATAGAGACAGTAGATCTAGCTGGTCTGTCATAATATAATAGAGACAGTAGATCTAGCTGGTCTGTCATAATATAATAGAGACAGTAGATCTAGCTGGTCTGTCATATATATAGACAGAGACAGTAGATCTAGCTGGTCTGTCATATTATAATAGAGACAGTAGATCTAGCTGGTCTGTCATAATATAATAGAGACAGTAGATCTAGCTGGTCTGTCATAATATAATAGAGACAGTAGATCTAGCTGGTCTGTCATAATATAATAGAGACAGTAGATCTAGCTGGTCTGTCATAATATAATAGAGACAGTAGATCTAGCTGGTCTGTCATAATATAATAGAGCAAGTACAGCCAGCTGGTCTGTCATAATATAATAGAGACAGTATATCTACCTGGTCTGTCATAATATAATAGAGACAGTAGATCTAGCTGGTCTGTCATAATATATTAGAGACAGTAGATCTAGCTGGTCATTCATAATATAATAGAGACAGTAGAGACAGTAGATATAGCAGGGCTGTCATATTAAAATAGAGACAGTAGATCTAGCTGGTCTGTCATAATATACTAGAGACAGTAGATCTAGCTGGTTTATCATATTATAATAGAGACAGTAGATCTAGCTGGTCTGTCATAATATAATAGAGACAGTAGATCTAGCTGGTCTGTCATAATATAATAGAGACAGTAGATCTAGCTGGTCTGTCATAATATAATAGAGACAGTAGATCTAGCTGGTCTGTCATAATATAATAGAGACAGTATCTAGCTGGTCTGTCATAATATAATAGAGACAGTAGATCTAGCTGGTCTGTCATATTATAATAGAGACAGTAGATCTAGCTGGTCTGTCATAATATGATAGAGATCTAGCTGAGACAGAGACAGTAGATCTAGCTGGTCTGTCATAATATAATAGAGACAGAGACAGTAGATCTAGCTGGTCTGTCATAATATAATAGAGACAGTAGATCTAGCTGGTCTGTCATAATATAATAGAGACAGTAGATCTAGCTGGTCTGTCATATTATAATAGAGACAGTAGATCTAGCTGGTCTGTCATAATATAATAGAGACAGTAGATCTAGCTGGTCTGTCATAATATAATAGAGACAGTAGATCTAGCTGGTCTGTCATAATATAATAGAGACAGTAGATCTAGCTGGTCTGTCATATTATAATAGAGACAGAAGATCTAGCTGGTCTGTCATATTATAATAGAGACAGTAGATCTAGCTGGTCTGTCATAATATAATAGAGACAGTAGATCTAGCTGGTCTGTCATAATATAATAGAGACAGTAGATCTAGCTGGTCTATCATATTATAAAAGAGACAGTAGATCTAGCTGGTCTGTCATAATATAATAGAGACACAGAGACAGTAGATCTAGCTGGTCTGTCATAATATAATAGAGACAGTAGATCTAGCTGGTCTGTCATAATATAATAGAGATAGTAGATCTAGCTGGTCTGTCATAATATATAGAGACACAGAGACAGTAGATCTAGCTGGTCTGTCATATTATAATAGAGACAGTAGATCTAGCTGGTCTGTCATAATATAATAGAGACAGTAGATCTAGCTGGTCTGTCATATTATAATAGAGACAGTAGATCTAGCTGGTCTGTCATATATAATAGAGACAGTAGATCTAGCTGGTCTGTCATAATATAATAGAGACAGTAGATCTAGCTGGTCTGTCATAATATAATAGAGACAGTAGATCTAGCTGGTCTGTCATATTATAATAGAGACAGTAGATCTAGCTGGTCTGTCATAATATAATAGAGACACAGAGACAGTAGATCTAGCTGGTCTGTCATAATATAATAGAGACAGTAGATCTAGCTGGTCTGTCATAATATAATAGAGACAGTAGATCTAGCTGGTCTGTCATAGTACACTAGAGACAGTAGATCTAGCTGGTCTGTCATATTAAAATAGAGACAGTAGATCTAGCTGGTCTGTCATAGTACACTAGAGACAGTAGATCTAGCTGGTCTGTCATATTAAAATAGAGACAGTAGATCTAGCTGGTCTGTCATAATATAATAGAGACAGTAGATCTAGCTGGTCTGTCATATTATAAGAGAGACAGTAGATCTAGCTGGTCTGTCATAATATGATAGAGACACAGAGACAGTAGATCTAGCTGGTCTGTCATATTATAATAGAGACAGAAGATCTAGCTGGTCTGTCATAATATAATAGAGACAGTAGATCTAGCTGGTCTGTCATATTATAATAGAGACAGTAGATCTAGCTGGTCTGTCATATTATAATAGAGACAGTAGATCTAGCTGGTCTGTCATAATATAATAGAGCAAGTAGATCTAGCTGGTCTGTCATAATATGATAGACACAGAGACAGTAGATCTAGCTGGTCTGTCATATTATAATAGAGACAGAAGATCTAGCTGGTCTGTCATAATATAATAGAGACAGTAGATCTAGCTTGTATGTCATAATATAATAGAGACAGTAGATGTAGCTGGTCTGTCATAATATAATAGAGACAGTAGATCTAGCTGGTCTATCATATTATAAAAGAGACAGTAGATCTAGCTGGTCTGTCATAATATAATAGAGACACAGAGACAGTAGATCTAGCTGGTCTGTCATAATATAATAGAGACAGTAGATGTACCTGGTCTGTCATAATATAATAGAGATAGTAGATCTAGCTGGTCTGTCATAATATGATAGAGACACAGAGACAGTAGATCTAGCTGGTCTGTCATATTATAATCGAGACAGTAGATCTAGCTGGTCTGTCATAATATAATAGAGACAGTAGATCTAGCTGGTCTGTCATATTATAATAGAGACAGTAGATCTAGCTGGTCTGTCATAATATAATAGAGACAGTAGATCTAGCTGGTCTGTCATAATATAATAGAGACAGTAGATCTAGCTGGTCTGTCATAATATAATAGAGACAGTAGATCTAGCTGGTCTGTCAAAATATAATAGAGACAGTCGATCTAGCTGGTCTGTCATAATATAATAGAGACAGTAGATCTAGCTGGTCTGTCATATTATAATAGAGAAAGTAGATCTAGCTGGTCTGTCATAATATGATAGAGACAAGAGACAGTAGATCTAGCTGGTCTGTCATAATATAATTGAGACAGTAGATCTAGCTGGTCTGTCATAATATAATAGAGACATTAGATCTAGCTGGTCTGTCATATTATAATCGAGACAGTAGATCTAGCTTGTATGTCATAATATAATAGAGACAGTAGATCTAGCTGGTCTGTCATAATATAATAGAGACAGTAGATCTAGCTGGTCTGTCATAATATAATAGAGACAGTAGATCTAGCTGGTCTGTCATATTATAATAGAGACAGAAGATCTAGCTGGTCTGTCATATTATAATAGAGACAGTAGATCTAGCTGGTCAGGCATAATATAATAGAGACAGTAGATCTAGCTGGTCTGTCATAATATAATAGAGACAGTAGATCTAGCTGGTCTATCATATTATAAAAGAGACAGTAGATCTAGCTGGTCTGTCATAATATAATAGAGACACAGAGACAGTAGATCTAGCTGGTCTGTCATAATATAATAGAGACAGTAGATGTACCTGGTCTGTCATAATATAATAGAGACAGAATATCTAGCTGGTCTGTCATAATATAATAGAGACAGTAGATCTAGCTGGTCTGTCATATTATAATTGAGACAGTAGATCTAGCTGGTCTGTCATAATATAATAGAGACAGTAGATCTAGCTGGTCTGTCATTTTATATTAGAGACAGTAGATCTAGCTGGTCTGTCATATTATAAAAGAGACAGTAGATCTAGCTGGTCAGTCATAAAATATTAGAGACAGTAGATCTAGCTGGTCTGTCATGATATAATAGAGACAGTAGATCTAGCTGGTCTGTCATAGTATAATAGAGACAGTAGATCTAGCTGGTCTGTCATAATATAATAGAGACACAGAGACAGTAGATCTAGCTGGTCTGTCATAATATAATAGAGACAGTAGATGTAGCTGGTCTGTCATAATATAATAGAGACAGTAGATCTAGCTGGTCTGTCATAATATAATAGAGACAGTAGATCTAGCTGGTCTGTCATAGTATAATAGAGACAGTAGATCTAGCTGGTCTTCATAATATAATAGAGACAGAAGATCTAGCTGGTCTGTCATAATATAATAGAGACAGTAGATCTAGCTGGTCTGTCATATTATAATAGAGAGACAGTAGATCTAGCTGGTCTTTCATAATATAATAGAGACAGTAGATCTAGCTGGTCTGTCATATTATATTAGAGACAGTAGATCTAGCTGGTCTGTCATATTATAATAGAGACAGAATATCTAGCTGGTCTGTCATAATATAATAGAGACAGTAGATCTAGCTGGTCTGTCATATTATAATAGAGACAGTAGATCTAGCTGGTCTGTCATAATATAATAGAGACAGTAGATCTAGCTGGTCTGTCATTTTATATAATAGAGACAGTAGATCTAGCTGGTCTGTCATATTATAAAAGAGACAGTAGAAAAAAGAGACAGCTGGTCAGTCATAAAATATTAGAGACAGTAGATCTAGCTGGTCTGTCATTATATAATAGAGACAGTAGATCTAGCTGGTCTGTCATAGTATAATAGAGACAGTAGATCTAGCTGGTCTGTCATATTATAATAGAGACAGTAGATCTAGCTGGTCTGTCATATTAAAATAGAGACAGTAGATCTAGCTGGTCTGTCATATTAAAATAGAGACAGTAGATCTAGCTGGTCTGTCATAATATAATAGAGACAGTAGATCTAGCTGGTCTGTCATAATATAATAGAGACACAGAGACAGTAGATCTAGCTGGTCTGTCATAATATAATAGAGACAGTAGATGTACCTGGTCTGTCATAATATAATAGAGACAGAATATCTAGCTGGTCTGTCATAATATAATAGAGACAGTAGATCTAGCTGGTCTGTCATATTATAATTGAGACAGTAGATCTAGCTGGTCTTTCATAATATAATAGAGACAGTAGATCTAGCTGGTCTGTCATTTTATATTAGAGACAGTAGATCTAGCTGGTCTGACATATTATAAAAGAGACAGTTGATCTAGCTGGTCAGTCATAAAATATAAGAGACAGTAGATCTAGCTGGTCTGTCATTATGTAATAGAGACAGTAGATCTAGCTGGTCTGTCATAGTATAATAGAGACAGTAGATCTAGCTGGTCTGTCATATTATAATAGAGACCGTAGATCTAGCTGGTCTGTCATTGTACACTAGAGACAGTCGATCTAGCTGGTCTGTCATATTAAAATAGAGACAGTAGATCTAGCTGGTCTGTCATAATATAATAGAGACAGTAGATCTAGCTGGTCTATCATATTATAATAGAGACAGTATATCTAGCTGGTCTGTCATAATATAATAGAGACACAGAGACAGTAGATCTAGCTGGTCTGTCATAATATAATAGAGACAGTAGATGTACCTGGTCTGTCATAATATAATAGAGACAGTAGATCTAGCTGGTCTGTCATATTATAATAGAGACAGAATATCTAGCTGGTCTGTCATAATATAATAGAGACAGTAGATCTAGCTGGTCTGTCATATTATAATTGAGACAGTAGATCTAGCTGGTCTGTCATAATATAATAGAGACAGTAGATCTAGCTGGTCTGTCATTTTATATTAGAGACAGTAGATCTAGCTGGTCTGTCATATTATAATAGAGACAGTAGATCTAGCTGGTCTGTCATTGTACACTAGAGACAGTAGATCTAGCTGGTCTGTCATATTAAAATAGAGACAGTAGATCTAGCTGGTCTGTCATAATATAATAGAGAGACAGTAGACAGTAGACTGACACGTCATTTCCGGTCACAACTTGCAGGCTTGTTTTCGAGTTGCTGTGCGTTTTGTTGCCAACCTGTTTTGCTACCTGACAACTTTACGGTTTTCACTTTTTAATTACCGTTCATATATTTATTTATTTTTTCCTCAACTTTTTCACTCCGGACGCTTTATCTGGACACGATTCGTCAGGACCTCCAACAGCCGAAGCTAAGTAGTAACATTAACATGATGCCTTCTAATTGCAGCCGCTGTACTCGCCTTACGGCGAGGATAGCTGTGCTGCAAGCCCAGCTTCAGACGCAATCGTTAGGCAAGGGTAATTTCAGTGTAGGAAAGGATGAAACAGCGTCTGTGCCACCAGTAAGTACAGATAGTAGTATAAATCCCCTGACACAGTCCCCGCAGCCGGACAACTTTCTCACGGTTTCTGGAAGGAAATGCTGTAGGAACGCTCAACCGGTGTCGCTCATTCAGCCGACAGAAACTTTCAACCGGTTTTCCCCATTAAGCAGCGGGTCGGAGTCAGAGGCCGATTCTTCTCTGGTCTCTACTCCTCCCGTTACGGGGTCTGAGACGCCGAAGCTTCCCAGCATTAGCTCTGACAAATTGAAAACTCTAGTCATTGGCGACTCCATTTTCGCAGCATTAGACTTAAAGCGAATCATCCAGCGATCATACACTGTTTACCCGGGGGCAGGGCTACCGACGTTAAGGCTAATCTGAAGATGGTGCTGGCTAAAGCTAAAACTGGCGAGTGTAGAGAGTATAGAGATATTGTTATCCACGTCGGCACCAACGATGTTAGGATGAAACAGTCAGAGATCACCAAGCGCAACATAGCTTCTGCGTGTAAATCAGCTAGAAAGATGTGTCGGCATCGAGTAATTGTCTCTGGCCCCCTCCCAGTTAGGGGGAGTGATGAGCTATTATACAGCAGAGTCTCACAACTCAATCGCTGGTTGAAAACTGTTTTCTGCCCCTCCCAAAAGATAGAATTTGTAGATAATTGGCCCTCTTTCTGGGACTCACCCACAAACAGGACCAAGCCTGACCTGCTGAGGAGTGACGGACTCCATCCTAGCTGGAGGGGTGCTCTCATCTTATCTACCAACATAGACAGGGCTCTAACTCCTCTAGCTCCACAATGAAATAGGGTGCAGGCCAGGCAGCAGGCTGTTAGCCAGCCTGCCAGCATAGTGGAGTCTGCCACTAGCACAGTCAGTGTAGTCAGCTCAGCTATCACCGTTGAGACCGTGTCTGTGCCTCGACCTAGGTTGGGCAAAACTAAACATGGCAGTGTTCGCCTTAGCAATCTCACTAGGATAAAGACCACCTCCATTCCTGTCATTACTGAAAGAGATCATGATACCTCACATCTCAAAATAGGGCTACTTAATGTTAGATCCCTTACTTCAAAGGCAATTATAGTCAATGAACTAATCACTGATCATAATCTTGATGTGATTGGCCTGACTGAAACATGGCTTAAGCCTGATGAATTTACTGTTTTAAATGAGGCCTCACCTCCTGGCTACACTAGTGACCATATCCCCGTGCATCCCGCAAAGGCGGAGGGGTTGCTAACATTTACGATAGCAAATTTCAATTTACAAAAAAAAAAAAATGACGTTTTCGTCTTTTGAGCTTCTAGTCATGAAATCTATGCAGCCTACTCAATCACTTTTTATAGCTACTGTTTACAGGCCTCCTGGGCCATATACAGCGTTTCTCACTGAGTTCCCTGAATTCCTATCGGACCTTGTAGTCATAGCAGATAATATTCTAATCTTTGGTGACTTTAATATTCACATGGAAAAGTCCACAGACCCACTCCAAAAGGCTTTCGGAGCCATCATCGACTCAGTGGGTTTTGTCCAACATGTCTCTGGACCCACTCACTGTCACAGTCATACGCTGGACCTAGTTTTGTCCCATGGAATAAATGTGGTGGATCTTAATGTTTTTCCTCATAATCCTGGACTATCGGACCACCATTTTATTACGTTTGCAATTGCAACAAATAATCTGCTCAGACCCCAACCAAGGAACATCAAAAGTCGTGCTATAAATTCACAGACAACACAAAGATTCCTTGATGCCCTTCCAGACTCCCTCTGCCTACCCAAGGACGCCAGAGGACAAAAATCAGTTAACCACCTAACTGAGGATCTCAATTTAACCTTGCGCAATACCCTAGATGCAGTTGCACCCCTAAAAACTAAAAAAATTCTCATAAGAAACTAGCTCCCTGGTACACAGAAAATACCCGAGCTCTGAAGCAAGCTTCCAGAAAATTGGAACGGAAATGGCGCCACACCAAACTGGAAGTCTTCCGACTAGCTTGGAAAGACAGTACCGTGCAGTACCGAAGAGCCCTTACTGCTGCTCGATCATCCTATTTTTCTAACTTAATTGAGGAAAATAAGAACAATCCGAAATTCCTTTTTGATACTGTCGCAAAGCTAACTAAAAAGCAGCATTCCCCAAGAGAGGATGACTTTCACTTTAGCAGTGATAAATTCATGAACTTCTTTGAGGAAAAGATTATGATTATTAGAAAGCAAATTACGGACTCTTCTTTAAACCTGCGTATTCCTCCAAACCTCAGTTGTACTGAGTCTGCACAACTCTGCCAGGACCTAGGATCAAGAGAGACGCTCAAGTGTTTTAGTACTATATCTCTTGACACAATGATGAAAATAATCATGGCCTCTAAACCTTCAAGCTGCATACTGGACCCTATTCCAACTAAACTACTGAAAGAGCTGCTTCCTGTGCTTGGCCCTCCTATGTTGAACATAATAAACGGCTCTCTATCCACTGGATGTGTACCAAACTCACTAAAAGTGGCAGTAATAAAGCCTCTCTTGAAAAAGCCAAACCTTGACCCAGAAAATATAAAAAACTATCGGCCTATATCGAATCTTCCATTCCTCTCAAAAATTTTAGAGAAGGCTGTTGCTCAGCAACTCACTGCCTTCCTGAAGACAAACAATGTATACGAAATGCTTCAGTCTGGTTTTAGACCCCATCATAGCACTGAGACGGCACTTGTGAAGGTGGTAAATGACATTTTAATGGCATCGGACCGAGGCTCTGCATCTGTCCTCGTGCTCCTAGACCTTAGTGCCGCTTTTGATACCATCGATCACCACATTCTTTTGGAGAGATTGGAAACCCAAATTGGTCTACACGGACAAGTTCTGGCCTGGTTTAGATCTTATCTGTCGGAAAGATATCAGTTTGTCTCTGTGAATGGTTTGTCCTCTGACAAATCAACTGTAAATTTCGGTGTTCCTCAAGGTTCCGTTTTAGGACCACTATTGTTCTCACTATATATTTTACCTCTTGGGGATGTTATTCGAAAACATAATGTAAACTTTCACTGCTATGCGGATGACACACAGCTGTACATTTCAATGAAACATGGTGAAGCCCCAAAATTGCCCTCGCTAGAAGCATGTGTTTCAGACATAAGGAAGTGGATGGCTGCAAATTTTCTACTATTAAACTCGGACAAAACAGAGATGCTTGTTCTAGGTCCCAAGAAACAAAGAGATATTCTGTTGAATCTGACAATTAATCTTAATGGTTGTACAGTCGTCTCAAATAAAACTGTGAAGGACCTCGGCGTTACTCTGGACCCTGATCTCTCTTTTGAAGAACATATCAAGACCATTTCAAGGACATCTTTTTTCCATCTACGTAACATTGCAAAAATCTGAAACTTTCTGTCCAAAAATGATGCAGAAAAATTAATCCATGCTTTTGTCACTTCTAGGTTAGACTACTGCAATGCTCTATTTTCCGGCTACCCGGATAAAGCACTAAATAAACTTCAGTTAGTGCTAAATACGGCTGCTAGAATCCTGACTAGAACCAAAAAATTTGATCATATTACTCCAGTGCTAGCCTCTCTACACTGGCTTCCTGTCAAAGCAAGGGCTGATTTCAAGGTTTTACTGCTAACCTACAAAGCATTACATGGGCTTGCTCCTACCTATCTCTCTGATTTGGTCCTGCCGTACATACCTACACGTACGCTACGGTCACAAGACGCAGGCCTCCTAATTGTCCCTAGAATTTCTAAGCAAACAGCTGGAGGCAGGGCTTTCTCCTATAGAGCTCCATTTTTATGGAACGGTCTGCCTACCCATGTCAGAGACGCAAACTCGGTCTCAACCTTCAAGTCTTTACTGAAGACTCATCTCTTCAGTGGGTCATATGATTGAGTGTAGTCTGGCCCAGGAGTGGGAAGGTGAACGGAAAGGCTCTGGAGCAACGAACCGCCCTTGCTGTCTCTGCCTGGCCGGTTCCCCTCTTTCCACTGGGATTCTCTGCCTCTAACCCTATTACAGGGGCTGGGTCACTGGCTTACTGGGGCTCTCTCATGCCGTCCCTGGAGGGGGTGCGTCACCTGAGTGGGTTGATTCACTGTTGTGGTCATCCTGTCTGGGTTGGCGCCCCCCTTGGGTTGTGCCGTGGCGGAGATCTTTGTGGGCTATACTCAGCCTTGTCTCAGGATGGTAAGTTGGTGGTTGAAGATATCCCTCTAGTGGTGTGGGGGCTGTGCTTTGGCAAAGTGGGTGGGGTTATATCCTTCCTGTTTGGCCCTGTCCGGGGTGACCTCGGATGGGGCCACAGTGTCTCCTGACCCCTCCTGTCTCAGCCTCCAGTATTTATGCTGCAGTAGTTTATGTGTTGGGGGCTGGGGTCAGTTTGTTATATCTGGAGTACTTCTCCTGTCCTATTCGGTGTCCTGTGTGAATCTAAGTGTGCGTTCTCTAATTCTCTCCTTCTCTCTTTCTTTCTCTCTCTCGGAGGACCTGAGCCCTAGGACCTGAGCTCCAGGACTACCTGACATGATGACTCCTTGCTGTCCCCAGTCCACCTGGCCATGCTGCTGTTCCAGTTTCAACTGACCTGAGCCCTAGGACCATGCCCCAGGACTACCTGACATGATGACTCCTTGCTGTCCCCAGTCCACCTGGCCATGCTGCTGCTCCAGTTTCAACTTCCACCTGACTGTGCTGCTGCTCCAGTTTCAACTGTTCTGCCTTATTATTATTCGACCATGCTGGTCATTTATGAACATTTGAACATCTTGGCCATGTTCTGTTATAATCTCCACCCGGCACAGCCAGAAGAGGACTGGCCACCCCACATAGCCTGGTTCCTCTCTAGGTTTCTTCCTAGGTTTTGGCCTTTCTAGGGAGTTTTTCCTAGCCACCGTGCTTCTACACCTGCATTGCTTGCTGTTTGGGGTTTTAGGCTGGGTTTCTGTACAGCACTTTGAGATATCAGCTGATGTACGAAGGGCTATATAAATAAATTTGATTTGATTTGATTTGATCTAGCTGGTCTGTCATAATATAATAGAGACAGTAGATCTAGCTGGTCTGTCATATTATAATTGAGACAGTAGATCTAGCTGGTCTGTCATAATATAATAGAGACAGTAGATCTAGCTGGTCTGTCATTTTATATTAGAGACAGTAGATCTAGCTGGTCTGTCATAGTATAATAGAGACAGTAGATCTAGCTGGTCTGTCATATTATAATAGAGACAGTAGATCTAGCTGGTCTGTCATAGTACACTAGAGACAGTAGATCTAGCTGGTCTGTCATATTAAAATAGAGACAGTAGATCTAGCCGGTCTGTCATAATATAATAGAGACAGTAGATCTAACTGGCCTGTCATATTATAATAGAGACAGTAGATCTAGCTGGTCTGTCATAATATAATAGAGACACAGAGACAGTAGATCTAGCTGGTCTGTCATAATATAATAGAGACAGTAGATCTAGCTGGTCTGTCATAACATAATAGAGACAGTAGATGTACCTGGTCTGTCATAATATAATAGAGACAGTAGATCTAGCTCGTCTGTCATAGTACACTAGAGACAGTAGATCTAGCTGGTCTGTCATATTAAAATAGAGACAGTAGATCTAGCTGGTCTGTCATATTAAAATAGAGACAGTAGATCTAGCTGGTCTGTCATAGTACACGAAAGACAGTAGATGTACCTGGTCTGTCATAATATAATAGAGACAGTAGATCTAGCTGGTCTGTCATTTTATATTAGAGACAGTAGATCTAGCTGGTCTGTCATATTATAATAGAGACAGTAGATCTAGCTGGTCTGTCATAATATAATAGAGACAGTAGATCTAGCTGGTCTGTCATAATATAATAGAGACAGTAGATCTAGCTGGTCTGTCATAATATAATAGAGACAGTAGATCTAGCTGGTCTGTCATAATATAATAGAGACAGTAGATCTAGCTGGTCTGTCATAATATAATAGAGACAGTAGATCTAGCTGGTCTGTCATATTATAATAGAGACAGTAGATCTAGCTGGTCTGTCATAATATAATAGAGACACAGAGACAGTAGATCTAGCTGGTCTGTCATAATATAATAGAGACAGTAGATCTAGCTGGTCTGTCATAATATAATAGAGACACAGAGACAGTAGATCTACCTGGTCTGTCATAATATAATAGAGACAGTAGATCTAGCTGGTCTGTCATTTTATAATAGAGACAGTAGATCTAGCTGGTCTGTCATATTATAATAGAGACAGTAGATCTAGCTGGTCTGTCATAATATAATAGAGACAGTAGATCTAGCTGGTCTGTCATATTATAATAGAGACAGTAGATCTAGCTGGTCTGTCATAATATAATAGAGACAGTAGATCTAGCTGGTCTGTCATAATATAATAGAGACAGTAGATCTAGCTGGTCTGTCATAATATAATAGAGACAGTAGATCTAGCTGGTCTGTCATATATAATAGAGACAGTAGATCTAGCTGGTCTGTCATAATATAATAGAGACAGTAGATCTAGCTGGTCTGTCATAATATAATAGAGACAGTAGATCTAGCTGGTCTGTCATAATATAATAGAGACAGTAGATCTAGCTGGTCTGTCATAATATAATAGAGACACAGAGACAGTAGATCTAGCTGGTCTGTCATAATATAATAGAGACAGTAGATCTAGCTGGTCTGTCATAATATAATAGAGACAGTAGATCTAGCTGGTCTGTCATATTATAATAGAGACAGTAGATCTAGCTGGTCTGTCATAATATAATAGAGACAGTAGATCTAGCTGGTCTGTCATAATATAATAGAGACAGTAGATCTAGCTGGTCTGTCATAATATAATCTAGCTGGTCTGTCAGATCTAGCTGGTCTGTCATAATATAATAGAGACAGTAGATCTAGCTGGTCTGTCATAATATAATAGAGACAGTAGATCTAGCTGGTCTGTCATATTATAATAGAGACAGTAGATCTAGCTGGTCTGTCATAATATAATAGAGACACAGAGACAGTAGATCTAGCTGGTCTGTCATAATATAATAGAGACAGTAGATCTAGCTGGTCTGTCATAATATAATAGAGACACAGAGACAGTAGATCTAGCTGGTCTGTCATAATATAATAGAGACAGTAGATCTAGCTGGTCTGTCATATTATAATAGAGACAGTAGATCTAGCTGGTCTGTCATATTATAATAGAGACAGTAGATCTAGCTGGTCTGTCATATTATAATCGAGACAGTAGATCTAGCTGGTCTGTCATAATATAATAGAGACAGTAGATCTAGCTGGTCTGTCATAATATAATAGAGACAGTAGATCTAGCTGGTCTGTCATATTATAATAGAGACAGTAGATCTAGCTGGTCTGTCATAATTATAATAGAGACAGAGACAGTAGATCTAGCTGGTCTGTCATATTATAATAGAGACAGTAGATCTAGCTGGTCTGTCATAATATAATAGAGACAGTAGATCTAGCTGGTCTGTCATATTATAAATAGAGACAGTAGATCTAGCTGGTCTGTCATAATATAATAGAGACAGTAGATCTAGCTGGTCTGTCATATATAATAGAGACAGTAGAGAGACAGTAGATCTAGCTGGTCTGTCATAATATAATAGAGACACAGAGACAGTAGATCTAGCTGGTCTGTCATAATATAATAGAGACAGTAGATGTACCTGGTCTGTCATAATATAATAGAGACAGTAGATCTAGCTGGTCTGTCATATTATAATAGAGACAGAATATCTAGCTGGTCTGTCATAATATAATAGAGACAGTAGATCTAGCTGGTCAGTCATAAAATATTAGAGACAGTAGATCTAGCTGGTCTGTCATAATATAATAGAGACAGTAGATCTAGCTGGTCTGTCATAATATAATAGAGACAGTAGATCTAGCTGGTCTGTCATAATATAATAGAGACAGTAGATCTAGCTGGTCTGTCATAATATAACTAGAGACAGTAGATCTAGCTGGTCTGTCATATTAAAATAGAGACAGTAGATCTAGCTGGTCTGTCATAATATAATAGAGACAGTAGATCTAGCTGGTCTGTCATATTATAATAGAGACAGTAGATCTAGCTGGTCTGTCATAATATAATAGAAACAGTAGATCTAGCTGGTCTGTCATAATATAATAGAGACAGTAGATCTAGCTGGTCTGTCATAATATAATAGAGATAGTAGATCTAGCTGGTCTGTCATAATATAATAGAGACAGTAGATCTAGCTGGTCTGTCATAATATAATAGAGACAGTAGATCTAGCTGGTCTGTCATATTATAATAGAGACAGTAGATCTAGCTGGTCTGTCATAATATAATAGAGACAGTAGATCTAGCTGGTCTGTCATATTATAATAGAGACAGTAGATCTAGCTGGTCTGTCATAATATAATAGAGACAGTAGATCTAGCTGGTCTGTCATAATATAATAGAGACAGTAGATCTAGCTGGTCTGTCATAATATAATAGAGACAGTAGATCTAGCTGGTCTGTCATAATATAATAGAGACAGTAGATCTAGCTGGTCTGTCATAATATAATAGAGACAGTAGATCTAGCTGGTCTGTCATAATATAATAGAGACAGTAGATCAAGCTGGTCTGTCATATTATAATAGAGACAGAATATCTAGCTGGTCTGTCATAATATAATAGAGACAGTAGATCTAGCTGGTCTGTCATATTATAATTGAGCCAGTAGATCTTGCTGGTCTGTCATAATATAATAGAGACAGTAGATCTAGCTGGTCTGTCATTTTATATTAGAGACAGTAGATCTAGCTGGTCTGTCATATTATAAAAGAGACAGTAGATCTAGCTGGTCTGTCATATTATAATAGAGACAGTAGATCTAGCTGGTCTGTCATAATATAATAGAGACAGTAGATCTAAATGGTCTGTCATAATATATTAGAGACAGTAGATCTAGCTGGTCTGTCATTATATAACAGAGACAGTAGATCTAGCTGGTCTGTCATAATATAAAGAGACAGTAGATCTAGCTGGTCTGTCATAATATAACAGAGACTGGTCTGTCATAATATAACAGAGACAGTAGATCTAGCTGGCCTGTCATATTATAATAGAGACAGTAGATCTAGCTGGTCTGTCATAATATAATAGAGACAGTAGATCTAGCTGGTCTGTCATAGTATAATAGAGACAGTAGATCTAGCTGGTCTGTCATATTATAATAGAGACAGTAGATCTAGCTGGTCTGTCATATTAAAATAGAGACAGTAGATCTAGCTGGTCTGTCATAATAGAGACAGTAGATCTAATAGAGACAGTAGATCTAGCTGGTCTGTCATAATATAATAGAGACAGTAGATCTAGATCTAGCTGGTCTGTCATAATATATAGAGACAGAGACAGTAGATCTAGCTGGTCTGTCATATTATAATAGAGACAGTAGATCTAGCTGGTCTGTCATAATAATAGAGACAGTAGATCTAGCTGGTCTGTCATAATATAATAGAGACAGTAGATCTAGCTGGTCTGTCATAATATAATAGAGACAGTAGATCTAGCTGGTCTGTCATAATATAATAGAGACAGTAGATCTAGCTGGTCTGTCATAATATAATAGAGACAGTAGATCTAGCTGGTCTGTCATAATATAATAGAGACAGTAGATCTAGCTGGTCTGTCATAATATAATAGAGACAGTAGATCTAGCTGGTCTGTCATATTATAATAGAGACAGTAGATCTAGCTGGTCTGTCATAATATAATAGAGACACAGAGACAGTAGATCTAGCTGGTCTGTCATAATATAATAGAGACAGTAGATCTAGCTGGTCTGTCATAATATAATAGAGACAGTAGATCTAGCTGGTCTGTCATAGTATAATAGAGACAGTAGATCTAGCTGGTCTGTCATATAATAAGACAGTAGAGACAGTAGATCTAGCTGGTCTGTCATATTATAATAGAGACAGTAGATCTAGCTGGTCTGTCATATTATAATAGAGACAGTAGATCTAGCTGGTCTGTCATATTATAATAGAGACAGTAGATCTAGCTGGTCTGTCATATTATAATAGAGACAGTAGATCTAGCTGGTCTGTCATAATATAATAGAGACACAGAGACAGTAGATCTAGCTGGTCTGTCATATTATAATAGAGACAGTAGATCTAGCTGGTCTGTCATAATATAATAGAGACAGTAGATCTAGCTGGTCTGTCATATTATAATAGAGACAGTAGATCTAGCTGGTCTGTCATATTATAATAGAGACAGTAGATCTAGCTGGTCTGTCATAATATAATAGAGACAGTAGATCTAGCTGGTCTGTCATAATATAATAGAGACAGTAGATCTAGCTGGTCTGTCATAATATAATAGAGACAGTAGATCTAGCTGGTCTGTCATAATATAATAGAGACAGTAGATCTAGCTGGTCTGTCATAATATAATAGAGATAGAGACAGTAGATCTAGCTGGTCTGTCATAATATAATAGAGAGACAGTAGATCTAGCTGGTCTGTCATATATAATAGAGACAGTAGATCTAGCTGGTCTGTCATAATATAATAGAGACAGTAGATCTAGCTGGTCTGTCATAATATAATAGAGACAGTAGATCTAGCTGGTCTGTCATAATCTGTAGATCTAGCTGGTCTGTCATATATAATAGAGACAGTAGATCTAGCTGGTCTGTCATAATATAATAGAGACAGTAGATCTAGCTGGTCTGTCATAATATAATAGAGACAGTAGATCTAGCTGGTCTGTCATAATATAATAGAGACAGTAGATCTAGCTGGTCTGTCATAATATAATAGAGACAGTAGATCTAGCTGGTCTGTCATATTATAATAGAGACAGTAGATCTAGCTGGTCTGTCATAATATAATAGAGACAGTAGATCTAGCTGGTCTGTCATACATAATAGAGATCTAGCTGGTCTGTCATAATATAATAGAGACAGTAGATCTAGCTGGTCTGTCATAATATAATAGAGACAGTAGATCTAGCTGGTCTGTCATAATATAAGAGACAGTAGATCTAGACAGTAGATCTAGCTGGTCTGTCATATTATAATAGAGACAGTAGATCTAGCTGGTCTGTCATAATATAATAGACACACTAGAGACAGTAGATCTAGCTGGTCTGTCATATTATAATAGAGACAGTAGATCTAGCTGGTCTGTCATAATATAATAGAGACAGTAGATCTAGCTGGTCTGTCATATTATAATAGAGACAGTAGATCTAGCTGGTCTGTCATAATATGATAGAGACACAGAGACAGTAGATCTAGCTGGTCTGTCATATTATAATAGAGACAGAAGATCTAGCTGCTGTCTGTCATAATATAATAGAGACAGTAGATCTAGCTGGTCTGTCATATTATAATAGAGACAGTAGATCTAGCTGGTCTGTCATATATAATAGAGACAGTAGATCTAGCTGGTCTGTCATAATATAATAGAGAAGTAGATCTAGCTGGTCTGTCATAATATAATAGAGAGACAGTAGATCTAGCTGGTCTGTCATATTATAATAGAGACAGAAGATCTAGCTGGTCTGTCATAATATAATAGAGACAGTAGATCTAGCTGGTCTGTCATAATATAATAGAGACAGTAGATCTAGCTGGTCTGTCATAATATAATAGAGACAGTAGATCTAGCTGGTCTGTCATAATATAAAAGAGACAGTAGATCTAGCTGGTCTGTCATAATATAATAGAGAGACAGTAGATCTAGCTGGTCTGTCATAATATAATAGAGACAGTAGATCTAGCTGGTCTGTCATAATATAATAGAGATAGTAGATCTAGCTGGTCTGTCATAATATATAGAGACAGAGACAGTAGATCTAGCTGGTCTGTCATATTATAATAGAGACAGTAGATCTAGCTGGTCTGTCATAATATAATAGAGACAGTAGATCTAGCTGGTCTGTCATATTATAATAGAGACAGTAGATCTAGCTGGTCTGTCATAATATAATAGAGACAGTAGATCTAGCTGGTCTGTCATAATATAATAGAGACAGTAGATCTAGCTGGTCTGTCATAATATAATAGAGAAAGTAGATCTAGCTGGTCTGTCATAATATAATAGAGACAGTAGATCTAGCTGGTCTGTCATAATATAATAGCGACAGTAGATCTAGCTGGTCTGTCATAATATAATAGAGACAGTAGATCTAGCTGGTCTGTCATAATATAAGAGACAGAGACAGTAGATCTAGCTGGTCTGTCATAATATAATAGAGACAGTAGATCTAGCTGGTCTGTCATAATATAAGAGACATAGAGACAGTAGATCTAGCTGGTCTGTCATAATATAATAGAGACAGTAGATCTAGCTGGTCTGTCATAATATAATAGAGACAGTAGATCTAGATCATAGATCTAGCTGGTCTGTCATATTATAATATAGAGACAGTAGATCTAGCTGGTCTGTCATAATATAATAGAGACAGTAGATCTAGCTGGTCTGTCATAATATAATAGAGACAGTAGATCTAGCTGGTCTGTCATAATATAATAGAGACAGTAGATCTAGCTGGTCTGTCATATATAATAGAGACAGAAGATCTAGCTGGTCTGTCATATTATAATAGAGACAGTAGATCTAGCTGGTCAGGCATAATATAATAGAGACAGTAGATCTAGCTGGTCTGTCATAATATAATAGAGACAGTAGATCTAGCTGGTCTGTCATATTATAATAGAGACAGTAGATCTAGCTGGTCTGTCATAATATAATAGAGACAGAGACAGTAGATCTAGCTGGTCTGTCATAATATAATAGAGACAGTAGATCTAGCTGGTCTGTCATAATATAATAGAGACAGTAGATCTAGCTGGTCTGTCATAATATAATAGAGACAGAGACAGTAGATCTAGCTGGTCTGTCATATTATAATAGTAGATCTAGCTGGTCTGTCATATTATAATAGAGACAGTAGATCTAGCTGGTCTGTCATAATATAATAGAGACAGTAGATCTAGCTGGTCTGTCATAATATAATAGAGACAGTAGATCTAGCTGGTCTGTCATAATATAATAGAGACAGTAGATCTAGCTGGTCTGTCATAATATAATAGAGACAGTAGATCTAGCTGGTCTGTCATAATATAATAGAGACAGTAGATCTAGCTGGTCTGTCATAATATAATAGAGACAGTAGATCTAGCTGGTCTGTCATAATATAATAGAGACAGTAGATCTAGCTGGTCTGTCATAATATAATAGAGACAGTAGATCTAGCTGGTCTGTCATAATATAATAGAGACAGTAGATCTAGCTGGTCTGTCATAATATAATAGAGACAGTAGATCTAGCTGGTCTGTCATAATATAATAGAGACAGTAGATCTAGCTGGTCTGTCATAATATATAGAGACAGTAGATCTAGCTGGTCTGTCATAATTATAGATCTAGCTGGTCTGTCATATTATAAAGAGACAGTAGATCTAGCTGGTCTGTCATATTATAATAGAGACAGTAGATCTAGCTGGTCAGTCATAATATAATAGAGACAGTAGATCTAAATGGTCTGTCATAATATATTAGAGACAGTAGATCTAGCTGGTCTGTCATTATATAACAGAGACAGTAGATCTAGCTGGTCTGTCATAATATAATAGAGACAGTAGATCTATTTGGTCTGTCATAATATAACAGAGACAGTAGATCTAGCTGGTCTGTCATATTATAATAGAGACAGTAGATCTAGCTGGTCTGTCATAATATAATAGAGACAGTAGATCTAGCTGGTCTGTCATAATAATAGAGACAGTAGATCTAGCTGGTCTGTCATATTATAATAGAGACAGTAGATCTAGCTGGTCTGTCATATTATAATAGAGACAGTAGATCTAGCTGGTCTGTCATAATATAATAGAGACAGTAGATCTAGCTGGTCTGTCATAATATAATAGAGAGTAGAGTAGATCTAGCTGGTCTGTCATAATATAGAGATAGAGATCTAGCTGGTCTGTCATAATATAATAGAGACAGAGATCTAGCTGGTCTGTCATATATAGAGACACAGAGACAGTAGATCTAGCTGGTCTGTCATATATAATAGAGACAGTAGATCTAGCTGGTCTGTCATAATATAATAGAGACAGTAGATCTAGCTGGTCTGTCATATTATAATAGAGACAGTAGAGATCTAGCTGGTCTGTCATAATATAATAGAGACAGTAGATCTAGCTGGTCTGTCATAATATAATAGAGACAGTAGATCTAGCTGGTCTGTCATAATATAATAGAGACAGTAGATCTAGCTGGTCTGTCATAATATAATAGAGACAGTAGATCTAGCTGGTCTGTCATAATATAATAGAGACAGTAGATCTAGCTGGTCTGTCATAATATAATAGAGACAGTAGATCTAGCTGGTCTGTCATAATATAGAGACAGTAGATCTAGAGACAGTAGATCTAGCTGGTCTGTCATAATATAATAGAGACAGTAGATCTAGCTGGTCTGTCATAATATAATAGAGACAGTAGATCTAGCTGGTCTGTCATAATATAATAGAGACAGTAGATCTAGCTGGTCTGTCATAATATAATAGAGACAGTAGATCTAGCTGGTCTGTCATAATATAATAGAGACAGTAGATCTAGCTGGTCTGTCATATTAAAATAGAGACAGTAGATCTAGCTGGTCTGTCATAGTACACTAGAGACAGTAGATCTAGCTGGTCTGTCATATTATAATAGAGACAGTAGATCTAGCTGGTCTGTCATAATATAATAGAGACACAGAGACAGTAGATCTAGCTGGTCTGTCGTATTAAAATAGAGACAGTAGATCTAGCTGGTCTGTCATAATATAATAGAGACAGTAGATCTAGCTGGTCTGTCATATTATAATAGAGACAGTAGATCTAGCTGGTCTTTCATAATATAATAGAGACAGTAGATCTAGCTGGTCTGTCATAATATAATAGAGACAGTAGATCTAGCTGGTCTGTCATATTATAATAGAGACAGTAGATCTAGCTGGTCTGTCATATTATAATAGAGACAGTAGATCTAGCTGGTCTGTCATATAATAATAGAGACAGTAGATCTAGCTGGTCTGTCATAATATAATAGAGAGACAGTAGATCTAGCTGGTCTGTCATATTATAATAGAGACAGTAGATCTAGCTGGTCTGTCATAATATAATAGAGACAGTAGATCTAGCTGGTCTGTCATAATATAATAGAGACAGTAGATCTAGCTGGTCTGTCATAATATAATAGAGACAGTAGATCTAGCTGGTCTGTCATATTATAATAGAGACAGTAGATCTAGCTGGTCTGTCATAATATAATAGAGACAGTAGATCTAGCTGGTCTGTCATAATATAATAGAGACAGTAGATCTAGCTGGTCTGTCATAATATAATAGAGACAGTAGATCTAGCTGGTCTGTCATAATATAATAGAGACAGTAGATCTAGCTGGTCTGTCATATTATAATAGAGACAGTAGATCTAGCTGGTCTGTCATAATAATATAATAGAGACATAATAGATCTAGCTGAGACAGTAGATCTAGCTGGTCTGTCATAATATAATAGAGACAGTAGATCTAGCTGGTCTGTCATAATATAATAGAGACAGTAGATCTAGCTGGTCTGTCATAATATAATAGAGACAGTAGATCTAGCTGGTCTGTCATAATATAATAGAGACAGTAGATCTAGCTGGTCTGTCATAATATAATAGAGACTGTCAGTAGATCTAGCTGGTCTGTCATAATATATAGAGACAGAGACAGTAGATCTAGCTGGTCTGTCATAATATAATAGAGACAGTAGATCTAGCTGGTCTGTCATAATATAATAGAGACAGTAGATCTAGCTGGTCTGTCATAATATAATAGAGACAGTAGATCTAGCTGGTCTGTCATAATATAATAGAGACAGTAGATCTAGCTGGTCTGTCATAATATAATAGTAGATCTAGCTGGTCTGTCATAATATAATAGAGACAGTAGATCTAGCTGGTCTGTCATAATATAATAGAGACAGTAGATCTAGCTGGTCTGTCATAATATAATAGAGACAGTAGATCTAGCTGGTCTGTCATATATATAGAGACAGTAGATCTAGCTGGTCTGTCATATTATAATAGAGACAGTAGATCTAGCTGGTCTGTCATATATAATAGAGACAGTAGATAGCTGGTCTGTCAGTAGATCTATCTAGCTGGTCTGTCATATTAAAATAGAGACAGTAGATCTAGCTGGTCTGTCATAATATAATAGAGACAGTAGATCTAGCTGGTCTGTCATATTATAATAGAGATCAGTAGATCTAGCTGGTCTGTCATAATATATATAGACACAGAGAGACAGTAGATCTAGCTGGTCTGTCATAATATAATAGAGACAGTAGATCTAGCTGGTCTGTCATAATATAATAGAGACAGTAGATCTAGCTGGTCTGTCATATTATAATAGAGACAGTAGATCTAGCTGGTCTGTCATATTATAATAGAGACAGTAGATCTAGCTGGTCTGTCATAATATAATAGAGACAGACAGTAGATCTAGCTGGTCTGTCATAATATAATAGAGAGACAGTAGATCTAGCTGGTCTGTCATAATATAATAGAGACAGTAGATCTAGCTGGTCTGTCATAATATAATAGAGACAGTAGATCTAGCTGGTCTGTCATAATATAATAGAGAGATCAGTAGATCTAGCTGGTCTGTCATAATATAATAGAGACAGTAGATCTAGCTGGTCTGTCATATTAAAAGAGACAGTAGATCTAGCTGGTCTGTCATAATATAATAGAGACAGTAGATCTAGCTGGTCTGTCATAATATAATAGAGACAGTAGATCTAGCTGGTCTGTCATAATATAATAGAGACAGTAGATCTAGCTGGTCTGTCATAATATAATAGAGACAGTAGATCTAGCTGGTCTGTCATAATATAATAGAGACAGTAGATCTAGCTGGTCTGTCATAATATAATAGAGACAGTAGATCTAGCTGGTCTGTCATAATCTATAATAGAGACAGTAGATCTAGCTGGTCTGTCATATTATAATAGAGACAGTAGATCTAGCTGGTCTGTCATAATATAATAGAGACAGTAGATCTAGCTGGTCTGTCATAATATAATAGAGACAGTAGATCTAGCTGGTCTGTCATAATATAATAGAGACAGTAGATCTAGCTGGTCTGTCATATTATAATAGAGACAGTAGATCTAGCTGGTCTGTCATAATATAATAGAGACAGAGACAGTAGATCTAGCTGGTCTGTCATAATATAATAGAGACAGTTAGCTGGTCTGTCATAATATAATAGATCTAGCTGGTCTGTCATAATATAATAGAGACAGTAGATCTAGCTGGTCTGTCATAATATAATAGAGACAGTAGATCTAGCTGGTCTGTCATATTATAATAGTAGATCTAGCTGGTCTGTCATATTATAATAGAGACAGTAGATCTAGCTGGTCTGTCATAATATAATAGAGACAGTAGATCTAGCTGGTCTGTCATAATATAATAGAGACAGTAGATCTAGCTGGTCTGTCATAATATAATAGAGACAGTAGATCTAGCTGGTCTGTCATAATATAATAGAGACAGTAGATCTAGCTGGTCTGTCATAATATAATAGAGACAGTAGATGTAGCTGGTCTGTCATAATATAATAGAGACAGTAGATCTAGCTGGTCTGTCATAATATAATAGAGACAGTAGATCTAGCTGGTCTGTCATAATATAATAGAGACAGTAGATCTAGCTGGTCTGTCATATTATAATAGAGACAGAAGATCTAGCTGGTCTGTCATAATATAATAGAGACAGTAGATCTAGCTGGTCTGTCATATTATAATAGAGACAGTAGATCTAGCTGGTCTGTCATAATATAATAGAGACAGTAGATCTAGCTGGTCTGTCATTTTATAATAGAGACAGTAGATCTAGCTGGTCTGTCATATTATAATAGAGACAGTAGATCTAGCTGGTCTGTCATATTATAATAGAGACAGTAGATCTAGCTGGTCTGTCATAATATAATAGAGACAGTAGATCTAAATGGTCTGTCATAATATAATAGAGACAGTAGATCTAGCTGGTCTGTCATATATAATAGAGACAGTAGATCTAGCTGGTCTGTCATAATATAATAGAGACAGTAGATCTAGCTGGTCTGTCATAATATAATAGAGACAGTAGATCTAGCTGGTCTGTCATAATATAATAGAGACAGTAGATCTAGCTGGTCTGTCATAATATAATAGAGACAGTAGATCTAGCTGGTCTGTCATAATATAATAGAGACAGTAGATCTAGCTGGTCTGTCATAGTATAATAGAGACAGTAGATCTAGCTGGTCTGTCATATATAATAATAGAGACAGTAGATCTAGCTGGTCTGTCATATTAAAATAGAGACAGTAGATCTAGCTGGTCTGTCATAATATAATAGAGACAGTAGATCTAGCTGGTCTGTCATAATATAATAGAGACAGTAGATCTAGCTGGTCTGTCATAATATAAGAGAGATCTAGAGACAGTAGATCTAGCTGGTCTGTCATATTATAATAGAGACAGTAGATCTAGCTGGTCTGTCATAATATAATAGAGACAGTAGATCTAGCTGGTCTGTCATAATATAATAGAGACAGTAGATCTAGCTGGTCTGTCATAATATAATAGAGACAGTAGATCTAGCTGGTCTGTCATAATATAATAGAGACAGTAGATCTAGCTGGTCTGTCATAATATAATAGAGACAGTAGATCTAGCTGGTCTGTCATAATATAATAGAGACAGTAGATCTAGCTGGTCTGTCATAATATAATAGAGACAGTAGATCTAGCTGGTCTGTCATATAATATAATAGAGACAGTAGATCTAGCTGGTCTGTCATAATATAACAGAGACAGTAGATCTAGCTGGTCTGTCATAATATAATAGAGACAGTAGATCTAGCTGGTCTGTCATAATATAATAGAGACAGTAGATCTAGCTGGTCTGTCATAATATAATAGAGACAGTAGATCTAGCTGGTCTGTCATATTATAATAGAGACAGTAGATCTAGCTGGTCTGTCATAATATAATAGAGACAGTAGATCTAGCTGGTCTGTCATATTATAATAGAGACAGTAGATCTAGCTGGATCTAGCTGGTCTGTCATATATAATAGAGACAGTAGATCTAGCTGGTCTGTCATAATATAATAGAGACAGTCGATCTAGCTGGTCTGTCATAATATAATAGAGACAGAGACAGTAGATCTAGCTGGTCTGTCATATTATAATAGAGACAGTAGATCTAGCTGGTCTGTCATAATATAATAGAGACAGTAGATCTAGCTGGTCTGTCATAATATAATAGAGACAGTAGATCTAGCTGGTCTGTCATATTATAATAGAGACAGTAGATCTAGCTGGTCTGTCATAATATAATAGAGACAGTAGATCTAGCTGGTCTGTCATAATATAATAGAGACAGTAGATCTAGCTGGTCTGTCAGAGACAGTAGATCTAGCTGGTCTGTCATAATATAATAGAGACAGTAGATCTAGCTGGTCTGTCATAATATGGTAGACAGTAGATCTAGATCTGGTCTGTCATAATATAATAGAGACAGTAGATCTAGCTGGTCTGTCATAATATAATAGAGACAGTAGATCTAGCTGGTCTGTCATAATATATAGAGACAGAGACAGTAGATCTAGCTGGTCTGTCATAATATAATAGAGACAGTAGATCTAGCTGGTCTGTCATAATATAATAGAGACAGTAGATCTAGCTGGTCTGTCATAATATAATAGAGACAGTAGATCTAGCTGGTCTGTCATAATATAATAGAGACAGTAGATCTAGCTGGTCTGTCATAATATAATAGAGACAGTAGATCTAGCTGGTCTGTCATAATATAATAGAGACAGTAGATCTAGCTGGTCTGTCATAATATAATAGAGACAGTAGATCTAGCTGGTCTGTCATATTATAATAGAGACAGTAGATCTAGCTGGTCTGTCATAATATAATAGAGACAGTAGATCTAGCTGGTCTGTCATAATATAATAGAGACAGTAGATCTAGCTGGTCTGTCATAATATAATAGAGACAGTAGATCTAGCTGGTCTGTCATAATATAGAGACAGTAGATCTAGCTGGTCTGTCATATTATAATAGAGACAGTAGATCTAGCTGGTCTGTCATATATAATAGAGACAGTAGATCTAGCTGGTCTGTCATATTATATAATAGAGACAGTAGATCTAGCTGGTCTGTCATAATATAATAGAGACAGTAGATCTAGCTGGTCTGTCATAATATAATAGAGACAGTAGATCTAGCTGGTCTGTCATAATATAATAGATAGATCTATGGTCTGTCATAATATAATAGAGACAGTAGATCTAGCTGGTCTGTCATAATATATAGAGACACAGAGACAGTAGATCTAGCTGGTCTGTCATATTATAATAGAGACAGTAGATCTAGCTGGTCTGTCATAATATAATATAGACAGTAGAGTAGCTGGTCTGTCATATTATAATAGAGACAGTAGATCTAGCTGGTCTGTCATATTATAATAGAGAGATCAGTAGATCTAGCTGGTCTGTCATAATATAATAGAGACAGTAGATCTAGCTGGTCTGTCATAATATAATAGAGACAGTAGATCTAGCTGGTCTGTCATAATATAATAGAGACAGTAGATCTAGCTGGTCTGTCATAATATAATAGAGACAGCTGAGACAGTAGATCTAGCTGGTCTGTCATAATATAATAGAGACAGTAGATCTAGCTGGTCTGTCATAATATAATAGAGACAGTAGATCTAGCTGGTCTGTCATAATATAATAGAGACAGTAGATCTAGCTGGTCTGTCATAATATAATAGAGACAGTAGATCTAGCTGGTCTGTCATAATATAATAGAGACAGTAGATCTAGCTGGTCTGTCATAATATAATAGAGACAGTAGATCTAGCTGGTCTGTCATAATATAATAGAGACAGTAGATCTAGCTGGTCTGTCATAATATAATAGAGACAGTAGATCTAGCTGGTCTGTCATAATATAATAGAGACAGTAGATCTAGCTGGTCTGTCATAATATAATAGAGACAGTAGATCTAGCTGGTCTGTCATATTATAATAGAGACAGTAGATCTAGCTGGTCTGTCATAATATAATAGAGACAGTAGATCTAGCTGGTCTGTCATAATATAATAGAGACAGTAGATCTAGCTGGTCTGTCATAATATAATAGAGACAGTAGATCTAGCTGGTCTGTCATAATATAATAGAGACAGTAGATCTAGCTGGTCTGTCATATTATAATAGAGACAGTAGATCTAGCTGGTCTGTCATAAATATAGATCTAGAGACAGTAGATCTAGCTGGTCTGTCATAATATAATAGAGACAGTAGATCTAGCTGGTCTGTCATATTATAATAGAGACAGTAGATCTAGCTGGTCTGTCATAATATAATAGAGACAGTAGATCTAGCTGGTCTGTCATATTATAATAGAGACAGTAGATCTAGCTGGTCTGTCATAATATAATAGAGACACAGAGACAGTAGACAGTATCTAGCTGGTCTGTCATATTATAATAGAGACAGTAGATCTAGCTGGTCTGTCATAATATAATAGAGACAGTAGATCTAGCTGGTCTGTCATATTATAATAGAGACAGTAGATCTAGCTGGTCTGTCATATTATAATAGAGACAGTAGATCTAGCTGGTCTGTCATAATATAATAGAGACAGTAGATCTAGCTGGTCTGTCATAATATAGATAGAGAGACAGTAGATCTAGCTGGTCTGTCATATTATAATAGAGACAGTAGATCTAGCTGGTCTGTCATATTATAATAGAGACAGTAAATCTAGATGGTCTGTCATAATATAATAGAGGTAGTCGATGTAACTGGTCTGTCATAATAGAATAGAGAGAGTAGATCTAGCTGGTCTGTCATAATATAGAGACAATCAATGTAGCTGGTATGTCACAATATAATAGAGACAGTATATCTAGCTGGTCTGTCATAATATAATAGAGACAGTAGATCTAGCTGGTCTGTCATAATATAATAGAGACAGTAGATCTAGCTGGTCTGTCATAATATAATAGAGATAGTAGATCTAGCTGGTCTGTCATAATATATAGAGACACAGAGACAGTAGATCTAGCTGGTCTGTCATATTATAATAGAGACAGTAGATCTAGCTGGTCTGTCATAATATAATAGAGACAGTAGATCTAGCTGGTCTGTCATAATATAATAGAGACAGTAGATCTAGCTGGTCTGTCATAATATAATAGAGACAGTAGATCTAGCTGGTCTGTCATAATATAATAGAGACAGTAGATCTAGCTGGTCTGTCATAGCTGGACAGTAGATCTGTCATAATATAATAGAGACAGTAGATCTAGCTGGTCTGTCATAATATAATAGAGACAGTAGATCTAGCTGGTCTGTCATAATATAATAGAGACAGTAGATCTAGCTGGTCTGTCATATTATAATAGAGACAGTAGATCTAGCTGGTCTGTCATAATATAATAGAGACAGTAGATCTAGCTGGTCTGTCATAATATAATAGAGACAGTAGATCTAGCTGGTCTGTCATAATATAATAGAGACAGTAGATCTAGCTGTCTGTCATATAATATAATAGAGACAGTAGATCTAGCTGGTCTGTCATATTATAATAGAGACAGTAGATCTAGAGACAGTAGATCTAGCTGGTAGATGTCATAATATAATAGAGACAGTAGATCTAGCTGGTCTGTCATAATATAATAGAGACAGTAGATCTAGCTGGTCTGTCATATTATAATAGAGACAGTAGATCTAGCTGGTCTGTCATAATATAATAGAGACAGTAGATCTAGCTGGTCTGTCATAATATAATAGAGACAGTAGATCTAGCTGGTCTGTCATAATATAATAGAGACAGTAGATCTAGCTGGTCTGTCATATTATAAAAGAGACAGTAGATCTAGCTGGTCTGTCATAATATAATAGAGACAGTAGATCTAGCTGGTCTGTCATAATATAATAGAGACAGTAGATCTAGCTGGTCTGTCATAATATAATAGAGACAGTAGATCTAGCTGGTCTGTCATAATATATAGAGACAGAGACAGTAGATCTAGCTGGTCTGTCATATTATAATAGAGACAGTAGATCTAGCTGGTCTGTCATAATATAATAGAGACAGTAGATCTAGCTGGTCTGTCATAATATAATAGAGACAGTAGATCTAGCTGGTCTGACAGTAGATCTAGCTGGTCTGTCATAATATAATAGAGACAGTAGATCTAGCTGGTCTGTCATAATATAATAGAGACAGTAGATCTAGCTGGTCTGTCATAATATAATAGAGACAGTAGATCTAGCTGGTCTGTCATAATATAATAGAGACAGTAGATCTAGCTGGTCTGTCATAATATAATAGAGACAGTAGATCTAGCTGGTCTGTCATAATATAATAGAGACAGTAGATCTAGCTGGTCTGTCATATTATAATAGAGACAGTAGATCTAGCTGGTCTGTCATAATATAATAGAGACAGTAGATCTAGCTGGTCTGTCATAATATAATAGAGACAGTAGATCTAGCTGGTCTGTCATATTATAATAGAGACAGTAGATCTAGCTGGTCTGTCATATTATAATAGAGACAGTAGATCTAGCTGGTCAGTCATAATATAATAGAGACAGTAGATCTAAATGGTCTGTCATAATATATTAGAGACAGTAGATCTAGCTGGTCTGTCATTATATAACAGAGACAGTAGATCTAGCTGGTCTGTCATAATATAACAGAGACAGTAGATCTAGCTGGTCTGTCATAATATAATAGAGACAGTAGATCTAGCTGGTCTGTCATATATATAATAGAGACAGTAGATCTAGCTGGTCTGTCATAATATAATAGAGACAGTAGATCTAGCTGGTCTGTCATAATATAGTAGAGACAGTAGATCTAGCTGGTCTGTCATATTATAATAGAGACAGTAGATCTAGCTGGTCTGTCATATTAAAATAGAGACAGTAGATCTAGCTGGTCTGTCATAATATAATAGAGACAGTAGATCTAGCTGGTCTGTCATAATATAATAGAGACAGTAGATCTAGCTGGTCTGTCATAATATAATAGAGACAGTAGATCTAGCTGGTGTCATATTATAATAGAGACAGTAGATCTAGCTGGTCTGTCATAATATAATAGAGACAGTAGATCTAGCTGGTCTGTCATAATATTATAGAGACGGTAGATCTAGCTGGTCTCTCATAATATAATAGAGACCGTAGATCTAGCTGGTCTGTCATAATATAATAGAGACAGTCGATCTAGCTGGTCTGTCATAATACAATAGAGACAGTAGATCTAGCTGGTATGTCATAATATAATAGAGACAGAGACAGTAGATTTAGCTGGTCTGACATAATATAATAAAGACAGTAGATCTAGATGGTCTGTCATAATATAATAGAGACAGTACATCTAGCTGGTCTGTCATAATACAATAAAGTAGATCTAGCTGGTCTGTCATGATATAATAGAGACAGTAGATCTAGCTGGTCTGTCATATAGAGACAGTAGTTCTACCTCGTCTGTCATAATATAATAGAGACAGTAGATCTAGCTGGTCTGTCGTAAGATAATCGAGACAGTAGATCTAGCTGGTCTGTCATATTATAATAGAGACAGTAGATCTAGCTGGTCTGTCTGTCATAATATAATAGAGACACAGAGACAGTAGATCTAGCTGGTCTGTCATAATATAATAGAGACAGTAGATCTAGCTGGTCTGTCATAATATAATAGAGACAGTAGATCTAGCTGGTCTGCCATAATACAATAGAGACAGTAGATCTAGCTGGTCTGTCATAATATAATAGACAGTAGATCTAGCTGGTCTGTCATAATATAATAGAGACAGTAGATCTAGCTGGTCTGTCATAATATAATAGAGACAGTAGATCTAGCTGGTCTGTCATAATATAATAGAGACAGTAGATCTAGCTGGTCTGTCATAATATAATAGAGACAGTAGATCTAGCTGGTCTGTCATAATATAATAGAGACAGTAGATCTAGCTGGTCTGTCATAATATAATAGAGACAGTAGATCTAGCTGGTCTGTCATAATATAATAGAGACAGTAGATCTAGCTGGTCTGTCATAATATAATAGAGACAGTAGATCTAGCTGGTCTGTCATATTATAATAGAGACAGTAGATCTAGCTGGTCTGTCATATTATAAATAGAGACAGTAGATCTAGCTGGTCTGTCATAATATAATAGAGACAGTAGATCTAGCTGGTCTGTCATATTATAATAGAGACAGTAGATCTAGCTGGTCTGTCATATTATAATAGAGACAGTAGATCTAGCTGGTCTGTCATAATATAAGACAGTAGATCTAGCTGGTCTGTCATAATATAATAGAGACAGTAGATCTAGCTGGTCTGTCATAATATAATAGAGACAGTAGATCTAGCTGGTCTGTCATAATATAATAGAGACAGTAGATCTAGCTGGTCTGTCATAATATAATAGAGACAGTAGATCTAGCTGGTCTGTCATAATATAATAGAGACAGTAGATCTAGCTGGTCTGTCATAATATAATAGAGACAGTAGATCTAGCTGGTCTGTCATAATATAATAGAGACAGTAGATCTAGCTGGTCTGTCATAATATAATAGAGACAGTAGATCTAGCTGGTCTGTCATATTATAATAGAGACAGTAGATCTAGCTGGTCTGTCATAATATAATAGAGACAGTAGATCTAGCTGGTCTGTCATAATATAATAGAGACAGTAGATCTAGCTGGTCTGGTCTGTCATATTAATAGAGACAGAAGCTGGTCTGTCAGAGACAGTAGATCTAGCTGGTCTGTCATAATATAATAGAGACAGTAGATCTAGCTGGTCTGTCATAATATAATAGAGACAGTAGATCTAGCTGGTCTGTCATAATATAATAGAGACAGTAGATCTAGCTGGTCTGTCATATATATAATAGAGACAGTAGATCTAGCTGGTCTGTCATATTATAATAGAGACAGTAGATCTAGCTGGTCTGTCATATTATAATAGAGACAGTAGATCTAGCTGGTCTGTCATAATATAATAGAGACAGTAGATCTAGCTGGTCTGTCATAATATAATAGAGACAGTAGATCTAGCTGGTCTGTCATAATATAATAGAGACAGTAGATCTAGCTGGTCTGTCATAATATAATAGAGACAGTAGATCTAGCTGGTCTGTCATATTATAATAGAGACAGTAGATCTAGCTGGTCTGTCATAATATAATAGAGACAGTAGATCTAGCTGGTCTGTCATAATATAATAGAGACAGTAGATCTAGCTGGTCTGTCATATTATAATAGAGACAGTAGATCTAGCTGGTCTGTCATAATATAATAGAGACAGTAGATCTAGCTGGTCTGTCATAATATAATAGAGACAGTAGATCTAGCTGGTCTGTCATATTATAATAGAGACAGTAGATCTAGCTGGTCTGTCATATTATAATAGAGACAGTAGATCTAGCTGGTCTGTCATAATATAATAGAGACAGTAGAGACAGTAGATCTAGCTGGTCTGTCATCATAATATAATAGAGACAGTAGATCTAGCTGGTCTGTCATAATATAATAGAGACAGTAGATCTAGCTGGTCTGTCATATTATAATAGAGACAGTAGATCTAGCTGGTCTGTCATAATATAATAGAGACAGTAGATCTAGCTGGTCTGTCATAATATAATAGAGACAGTAGATCTAGCTGGTCTGTCATAATATAATAGAGACAGTAGATCTAGCTGGTCTGTCAATATAGAGACAGACAGAGATCTAGCTGGTCTGTCATAATATAATAGAGACAGTAGATCTAGCTGGTCTGTCATAATATAATAGAGACAGTAGATCTAGCTGGTCTGTCATAATATAATAGAGACAGTAGATCTAGCTGGTCTGTCATATTATAATAGAGACAGTAGATCTAGCTGGTCTGTCATAATATAATAGAGACAGTAGATCTAGCTGGTCTGTCATATTATAATAGAGACAGTAGATCTAGCTGGTCTGTCATAATTATAATAGAGACAGTAGATCTAGCTGGTCTGTCATAATATATAGAGACAGAGACAGTAGATCTAGCTGGTCTGTCATATTATAATAGAGACAGTAGATCTAGCTGGTCTGTCATATTATAATAGAGACAGTAGATCTAGCTGGTCTGTCATAATATAATAGAGACAGAGACAGTAGATCTAGCTGGTCTCTCATAATATGATAGAGACAGTATATCTAGCTCGTCTTTCATATTATAATAGAGACAGTAGATCTAGCTGGTCTGTCATAATATATTAGAGACATGAGATCTAGCTGGTCCGTCATAATATAATAGAGACAGTAGATCTAGCTGGTCTGTCATAATATAATAGAGACAGTAGATCTAGCTGGTCTGTCATATTATAATAGAGACAGTAGATCTAGCTGGTCTGTCATAATATAATAGAGACAGTAGATCTAGCTGGTCTGTCATAATATAATAGAGACAGTAGATCTAGCTGGTCTGTCATAATATATAATAGAGACAGTAGATCTAGCTGGTCTGTCATAATATAATAGAGACAGTAGATCTAGCTGGTCTGTCATATTATAATAGAGAAGAGACAGTAGATCTAGCTGGTCTGTCATAATATAATAGAGACAGTAGATCTAGCTGGTCTGTCATAATATAATAGAGACAGTAGATCTAGCTGGTCTGTCATAATATAATAGAGACAGTAGATCTAGCTGGTCTGTCATAATATAATAGAGACAGTAGATCTAGCTGGTCTGTCATAATATAATAGAGACAGTAGATCTAGCTGGTCTGTCATATTATAATAGAGACAGTAGATCTAGCTGGTCTGTCATAATATAATAGAGACAGTAGATCTAGCTGGTCTGTCATAATATAATAGAGACAGTAGATCTAGCTGGTCTGTCATATTATAATAGAGACAGTAGATCTAGCTGGTCTGTCATATTATAAAAGAGAGACAGTAGATCTAGCTGGTCTGTCATAATATAATAGAGACAGTAGATCTAGCTGGTCTGTCATAATATAATAGAGACAGTAGATCTAGCTGGTCGGTCATAATATAATAGAGAGGATAGATCTAGCTGGTCTGTCATAATATAATAGAGACAGTAGATCTAGCTGGTCTGTCAAGATATAATAGAGACAGTATATCGAGCTGGTCTGTCATAGTATAAAAGAGACTGTAGATCTAGCTGGTCTGTCATATTATAAAAGAGACAGTAGATCTAGCTGGTCTGTCATAATATAATAGAGACAGTAGATCTAGCTGGTCTGTCATAATATAATAGAGACAGTAGATCTAGCTGGTCTGTCATAATATAATAGAGACAGTAGATCTAGCTGGTCTGTCATAATATAATAGAGACAGTAGATCTAGCTGGTCTGTCATATTATAATAGAGACAGTAGATCTAGCTGGTCTGTCATAATATAATAGAGACAGTAGATCTAGCTGGTCTGTCATAATATAATAGAGACAGTAGATCTAGCTGGTCTGTCATAATATAATAGAGACAGTAGATCTAGCTGGTCTGTCATAAATAGAGACAGTAGATCTAGCTGGTCTGTCATAATATAATAGAGACAGTAGATCTAGCTGGTCTGTCATATTATAATAGAGACAGTAGATCTAGCTGGTCTGTCATATTATAATAGAGACAGTAGATCTAGCTGGTCTGTCATAATATAATAGAGACAGTAGATCTAGCTGGTCTGTCATAATATAATAGAGACAGTAGATCTAGCTGGTCTGTCATAATATAATAGAGACAGTAGATCTAGCTGGTCTGTCATAATATATAATAGAGACAGTAGATCTAGCTGGTCTGTCATAATATAATAGAGACAGTAGATCTAGCTGGTCTGTCATATTATAATAGAGACAGTAGATCTAGCTGGTCTGTCATAATATAATAGAGACAGTAGATCTAGCTGGTCTGTCATAATTATAATAGAGACAGTAGATCTAGCTGGTCTGTCATAATATAATAGAGACAGTAGATCTAGCTGGTCTGTCATAATATAATAGAGACAGTAGATCTAGCTGGTCTGTCATAATATAATAGAGACAGTAGATCTAGCTGGTCTGTCATAATATAATAGAGACAGTAGATCTAGCTGGTCTGTCATAATATAATAGAGACAGTAGATCTAGCTGGTCTGTCATAATATAATAGAGACAGTAGATCTAGCTGGTCTGTCATAATATAATAGAGACAGTAGATCTAGCTGGTCTGTCATAATATAATAGAGACAGTAGATCTAGCTGGTCTGTCATAATATAATAGAGACAGTAGATCTAGCTGGTCTGTCATAATATAATAGAGACAGTAGATCTAGCTGGTCTGTCATAATATAATAGAGACAGTAGTAGATCTAGCTGGTCTGTCATAATATAATAGAGACAGTAGATCTAGCTGGTCTGTCATAATATAATAGAGACAGTAGATCTAGCTGGTCTGTCATAATATAATAGAGACAGTAGATCTAGCTGGTCTGTCATAATATAATAGAGACAGTAGATCTAGCTGGTCTAGTCATATATATAATAGAGACAGTAGATCTAGCTGGTCTGTCATAATATAATAGAGACAGTAGATCTAGCTGGTCTGTCATATTATAATAGAGACAGTAGATCTAGCTGGTCTGTCATAATATAATAGAGACAGTAGATCTAGCTGGTCTGTCATAATATAATAGAGACAGTAGATCTAGCTGGTCTGTCATAATATAATAGAGACAGTAGATCTAGCTGGTCTGTCATAATATAATAGAGACAGACAGTAGATCTAGCTGGTCTGTCATAATATAATAGAGACAGTAGATCTAGCTGGTCTGTCATAATATAATAGAGACAGTAGATCTAGCTGGTCTGTCATAATATAATAGAGACAGTAGATCTAGCTGGTCTGTCATAATATAATAGAGACAGTAGATCTAGCTGGTCTGTCATAATATAATAGAGACAGTAGATCTAGCTGGTCTGTCATAATATAATAGAGACAGTAGATCTAGCTGGTCTGTCATATTATAATAGAGACAGTAGATCTAGCTGGTCTGTCATAATATAATAGAGACAGTAGATCTAGCTGGTCTGTCATAATATAATAGAGACAGTAGATCTAGCTGGTCTGTCATAATATAATAGAGACAGTAGATCTAGCTGGTCTGTCATAATATAATAGAGACAGTAGATCTAGCTGGTCTGTCATATTATAATAGAGACAGTAGATCTAGCTGGTCTGTCATATTATAATAGAGACAGTAGATCTAGCTGGTCTGTCATAATATAATAGAGACACAGAGACAGTAGATCTAGCTGGTCTGTCATAATATAATAGAGACAGTAGATCTAGCTGGTCTGTCATAATATAATAGAGACAGTAGATCTAGCTGGTCTGTCATAATATAATAGAGACAGTAGATCTAGCTGGTCTGTCATAATTATAATAGAGACAGTAGATCTAGCTGGTCTGTCATAATATAATAGAGACAGTAGATCTAGCTGGTCTGTCATAATATAATAGAGACAGTAGATCTAGCTGGTCTGTCATAATATAATAGAGACAGTAGATCTAGCTGGTCTGTCATATTATAATAGAGACAGTAGATCTAGCTGGTCTGTCATAATATAATAGAGACAGTAGATCTAGCTGGTCTGTCATAATATAATAGAGACAGTAGATCTAGCTGGTCTGTCATATTATAATAGAGACAGTAGATCTAGCTGGTCTGTCATAATATAATAGAGACAGTAGATCTAGCTGGTCTGTCATAATATAATAGAGACAGTAGATCTAGCTGGTCTGTCATATTATAATAGAGACAGTAGATCTAGCTGGTCTGTCATAATATAATAGAGACAGTAGATCTAGCTGGTCTGTCATAATATAATAGAGACAGTAGATCTAGCTGGTCTGTCATATTATAATAGAGACAGTAGATCTAGCTGGTCTGTCATATTATAATAGAGACAGTAGATCTAGCTGGTCTGTCATAATATAATAGAGACAGTAGATCTAGCTGGTCTGTCATAATATAATAGAGACAGTAGATCTAGCTGGTCTGTCATAATATAATAGAGACAGTAGATCTAGCTGGTCTGTCATAATATAATAGAGACAGTAGATCTAGCTGGTCTGTCATAATATAATAGAGACAGTAGATCTAGCTGGTCTGTCATATTATAATAGAGACAGTAGATCTAGCTGGTCTGTCATATTATAATAGAGACAGTAGATCTAGCTGGTCTGTCATAATATAATAGAGACAGTAGATCTAGCTGGTCTGTCATAATATAATAGAGACAGTAGATCTAGCTGGTCTGTCATAATATAATAGAGACAGTAGATCTAGCTGGTCTGTCATAATATAATAGAGACAGTAGATCTAGCTGGTCTGTCATAATATAATAGAGACAGTAAATCTAGCTGGTCTGTCATAGTACAATAGAGACAGTAGATCTAGCTGGTTTGTCATAATATAATCGAGACAGTAGATCTAGGTTGCCTGTCATAATATAATAGAGACAATAGATCTAGCTGGTCTGTCATATTATGATAGAGACAGTAGATCTAGCTGGTCTGTCATAATATAACAGAGATAGTAGATCTAGCTGGTCTGTCAAATTAGAATAGAGACAGTAGATCTAGCTGGTCTGTCATAATATAATAGAGAGAGTAGATCTAGCTGGTCTGTCAAATTAGAATAGAAACAGTAGATCTAGCTGGTCTGTCATAATATAATAGAGACAGTAGATCTAGCTGGTCTGTCATATTATAATAGAGACAGTAGATCTAGCTGGTCTGTCATATTATAATAGAGACAGTAGATCTAGCTGGTCTGTCATAATATATATAGAGACAGTAGATCTAGCTGGTCTGTCATATTATAATAGAGACAGTAGATCTAGCTGGTCTGTCATAATATAATAGAGACAGTAGATCTAGCTGGTCTGTCATATTATAATAGAGACAGTAGATCTAGCTGGTCTGTCATAATATAATAGAGACAGTAGATCTAGCTGGTCTGTCATAATATAATAGAGACAGTAGATCTAGCTGGTCTGTCATAATATAATAGAGACAGTAGATCTAGCTGGTCTGTCATAATATAATAGAGACAGTAGATCTAGCTGGTCTGTCATAATATAATAGAGACAGTAGATCTAGCTGGTCTGTCATAATATAATAGAGACAGTAGATCTAGCTGGTCTGTCATAATATAATAGAGACAGTAGATCTAGCTGGTCTGTCATAATATAATAGAGACAGTAGATCTAGCTGGTCTGTCATAATATAATAGAGACAGTAGATCTAGCTGGTCTGTCATAATATAATAGAGACAGTAGATCTAGCTGGTCTGTCATAATATAATAGAGACAGTAGATCTAGCTGGTCTGTCATAATATAATAGAGACAGTAGATCTAGCTGGTCTGTCATAATATAATAGAGACAGTAGATCTAGCTGGTCTGTCATAATATAATAGAGACAGTAGATCTAGCTGGTCTGTCATAATATAATAGAGACAGTAGATCTAGCTGGTCTGTCATAATATAATAGAGACAGTAGATCTAGCTGGTCTGTCATAATATAATAGAGACAGTAGATCTAGCTGGTCTGTCATATTATAATAGAGACAGTAGATCTAGCTGGTCTGTCATAATATAATAGAGACAGTAGATCTAGCTGGTCTGTCATAATATAATAGAGACAGTAGATCTAGCTGGTCTGTCATAATATAATAGAGACAGTAGATCTAGCTGGTCTGTCATAATATAATAGAGACAGTAGATCTAGCTGGTCTGTCATAATATAATAGAGACAGTAGATCTAGCTGGTCTGTCATAATATAATAGAGACAGTAGATCTAGCTGGTCTGTCATAATATAATAGAGACAGTAGATCTAGCTGGTCTGTCATAATATAATAGAGACAGTAGATCTAGCTGGTCTGTCATAATATAATAGAGACAGTAGATCTAGCTGGTCTGTCATAATATAATAGAGACAGTAGATCTAGCTGGTCTGTCATATTATAATAGAGACAGTAGATCTAGCTGGTCTGTCATAATTATATAATAGAGACAGTAGATCTAGCTGGTCTGTCATATTATAATAGAGACAGTAGATCTAGCTGGTCTGTCATAATATATAATAGAGACAGTAGATCTAGCTGGTCTGTCATAATATAATAGAGACAGTAGATCTAGCTGGTCTGTCATATTATAATAGAGACAGTAGATCTAGCTGGTCTGTCATATTATAATAGAGACAGTAGATCTAGCTGGTCTGTCATAATATAATAGAGACACTGGTCTGAGAGACAGTAGATCTAGCTGGTCTGTCATAATATAATAGAGACAGTAGATCTAGCTGGTCTGTCATATTATAATAGAGACAGTAGATCTAGCTGGTCTGTCATAATATAATAGAGACAGTAGATCTAGCTGGTCTGTCATAATATAATAGAGACAGTAGATCTAGCTGGTCTGTCATAATATAATAGAGACAGTAGATCTAGCTGGTCTGTCATATTATAATAGAGACAGTAGATCTAGCTGGTCTGTCATAATATAATAGAGACAGTAGATCTAGCTGGTCTGTCATATTATAATAGAGACAGTAGATCTAGCTGGTCTGTCATAATATAATAGAGACAGTAGATCTAGCTGGTCTGTCATATTATAATAGAGACAGTAGATCTAGCTGGTCTGTCATATTATAATAGAGACAGTAGATCTAGCTGGTCTGTCATAATATAATAGAGACAGTAGATCTAGCTGGTCTGTCATAATATAATAGAGACAGTAGATCTAGCTGGTCTGTCATAATATAATAGAGACAGTAGATCTAGCTGGTCTGTCATAATATAATAGAGACAGTAGATCTAGCTGGTCTGTCATAATATAATAGAGACAGTAGATCTAGCTGGTCTGTCATAATATAATAGAGACAGTAGATCTAGCTGGTCTGTCATAATATAATAGAGACAGTAGATCTAGCTGGTCTGTCATAATATAATAGAGACAGTAGATCTAGCTGGTCTGTCATAATATAATAGAGACAGTAGATCTAGCTGGTCTGTCATAATATAATAGAGACAGTAGATCTAGCTGGTCTGTCATAATATAATAGAGACAGTAGATCTAGCTGGTCTGTCATAATATAATAGAGACAGTAGATCTAGCTGGTCTGTCATAATATAATAGAGACAGTAGATCTAGCTGGTCTGTCATAATATAATAGAGACAGTAGATCTAGCTGGTCTGTCATATATAATAGAGACAGTAGATCTAGCTGGTCTGTCATAATATAATAGAGACAGTAGATCTAGCTGGTCTGTCATAATATAATAGTCATAATATAATAGAGACAGTAGATCTAGCTGGTCTGTCATAATATAATAGAGACAGTAGATCTAGCTGGTCTGTCATAATATAATAGAGACAGTAGATCTAGCTGGTCTGTCATAATATAATAGAGACAGTAGATCTAGCTGGTCTGTCATAATATAATAGAGACAGTAGATCTAGCTGGTCTGTCATAATATAATAGAGACAGTAGATCTAGCTGGTCTGTCATAATATAATAGAGACAGTAGATCTAGCTGGTCTGTCATAATATAATAGAGACAGTAGATCTAGCTGGTCTGTCATAATATAATAGAGACAGTAGATCTAGCTGGTCTGTCATATTATAATAGAGACAGTAGATCTAGCTGGTCTGTCATAATATAATAGAGACAGTAGATCTAGCTGGTCTGTCATATTATAATAGAGACAGTAGATCTAGCTGGTCTGTCATAATATAATAGAGACAGTAGATCTAGCTGGTCTGTCATAGTACACTAGAGACAGTAGATCTAGCTGGTCTGTCATAATATAATAGAGACAGTAGATCTAGCAGGTCTGTCATATTATAATAGAGACAGTAGAACTAGCTGGTCTGTCATAATATAATAGAGACACAGAGACAGTCGATCTAGCTGGTCTGTCATAATATAATAGAGACAGTAGATCTAGCTGGTCTGTCATATTATAATAGAGACAGTAGATCTAGCTGGTCTGTCATAATATATTAGAGACAGTATATCTAGCTGGTCTGTCATAATATAATAGAGACAGTAGATCTAGCTGGTCTGTCATAATATAATAGAGACAGTAGATCTAGCTGGTCTGTCATATTATAATAGAGACAGTAGATCTAGCTGGTCTGTCATATATAATAGAGACAGTAGATCTAGCTGGTCTGTCATATTATAATAGAGACAGTAGATCTAGCTGGTCTGTCATAATATAATAGAGACAGTAGATCTAGCTGGTCTGTCATAATATAATAGAGACAGTAGATCTAGCTGGTCTGTCATATTATAATAGAGACAGTAGATCTAGCTGGTCTGTCATAGCTGGTCTGTCATATAATAGAGACAGTAGATCTAGCTGGTCTGTCATAATATAATAGAGACAGTAGATCTAGCTGGTCTGTCATAATATAATAGAGACAGTAGATCTAGCTGGTCTGTCATAATATAATAGAGACAGTAGATCTAGCTGGTCTGTCATATTATAATAGAGACAGTAGATCTAGCTGGTCTGTCATAATATAATAGAGACAGTAGATCTAGCTGGTCTGTCATAATATAATAGAGACAGTAGATCTAGCTGGTCTGTCATAATATAATAGAGACAGTAGATCTAGCTGGTCTGTCATAATATAATAGAGACAGTAGATCTAGCTGGTCTGTCATAATATAATAGAGACAGTAGATCTAGCTGGTCTGTCATAATATAATAGAGACAGTAGATCTAGCTGGTCTGTCATAATATAATAGAGACAGTAGATCTAGCTGGTCTGTCATATTATAATAGAGACAGTAGATCTAGCTGGTCTGTCATAATATAATAGAGACAGTAGATCTAGCTGGTCTGTCATAATATAATAGAGACAGTAGATCTAGCTGGTCTGTCATATTATAATAGAGACAGTAGATCTAGCTGGTCTGTCATAATATAATAGAGACAGTAGATCTAGCTGGTCTGTCATAGTATAATAGAGACAGTAGATCTAGCTGGTCTGTCATATTATAATAGAGACAGTAGATCTAGCTGGTCTGTCATAATATAATAGAGACACAGAGACAGTAGATCTAGCTGGTCTGTCATAATATAATAGAGACAGTAGATCTAGCTGGTCTGTCATATTATAATAGAGACAGTAGATCTAGCTGGTCTGTCATAATATAATAGAGACAGTAGATCTAGCTGGTCTGTCCATACTATAATAGAGACAGTAGATCTAGCTGGTCTGTCATAATATAATAGAGACAGTAGATCTAGCTGGTCTGTCATAATATAATAGATACAGTAGATCTAGCTGGTCTGTCATAATATAATAGAGACAGTAGATCTAGCTGGTCTGTCATAATATAATAGAGACAGTAGATCTAGCTGGTCTGTCATAATATAATAGAGACAGTAGATCTAGCTGGTCTGTCATATTATAATAGAGACAGTAGATCTAGCTGGTCTGTCATAATATAATAGAGACAGTAGATCTAGCTGGTCTGTCATATTATAAATAGAGACAGTAGATCTAGCTGGTCTGTCATAATATAATAGAGACAGTAGATCTAGCTGGTCTGTCATAATATAATAGAGACAGTAGATCTAGCTGGTCTGTCATAATATAATAGAGACAGTAGATCTAGCTGGTCTGTCATAATATAATAGAGACAGTAGATCTAGCTGGTCTGTCATAATATAATAGAGACAGTAGATCTAGCTGGTCTGTCATAATATAATAGAGACAGTAGATCTAGCTGGTCTGTCATAATATAATAGAGACAGTAGATCTAGCTGGTCTGTCATAATATAATAGAGACAGTAGATCTAGCTGGTCTGTCATAATATAATAGAGACAGTAGATCTAGCTGGTCTGTCATAATATAATAGAGACAGTAGATCTAGCTGGTCTGTCATATTATAATAGAGACAGTAGATCTAGCTGGTCTGTCATTTTATAATAGAGACAGTAGAGATCTAGCTGGTCTGTCATATTATAATAGAGACAGTAGATCTAGCTGGTCTGTCATAATATAATAGAGACAGTAGATCTAGCTGGTCTGTCATATATAATAGAGACAGTAGATCTAGCTGGTCTGTCATATTATAATAGAGACAGTAGATCTAGCTGGTCTGTCATATTATAATAGAGACAGTAGATCTAGCTGGTCTGTCATAATATAATAGAGACACAGAGACAGTAGATCTAGCTGGTCTTTCATAATATAATAGAGACAGTAGATCTAGCTGGTCTGTCATATTATAATCGAGACAGTAGATCTAGCTGGTCTGTCATAATATAATAGAGACAGTAGATCTAGCTGGTCTGTCATATTATAATAGAGACAGTAGATCTAGCTGGTCTGTCATAATATAATAGAGACAGTAGATCTAGCTGGTCTGTCATATTATAATAGAGACAGTAGAACTAGCTGGTCTGTCATAATATAATGGAGACAGTCGATCTAGCTGGTCTGTCATATTATAATAGAGACAGTAGATCTAGATGGTCTGTCATAATATAATAGAGACAGTAGATCTAGCTGGTCTGTCATAGTATAATAGAGACAGTAGATCTAGCTGGTCTGTCATATTATAATAGAGACAGTAGATCTAGCTGGTCTGTCATAGAATAATAGAGACAGTAGATCTAGCTGGTCTGTCATAATATAATAGAGACAGTAGATCTAGCTGGTCTGTCATAATATAATAGAGACAGTAGATCTAGCTGGTCTCTCATAATTGAATAGAGACAGTAGATCTAGCTGGTCTGTCATATTATAATAGAGACAGTAGATCTAGCTGGTCTGTCATAATATAATAGAGACAGAGACAGTAGATCTAGCTGGTCTCTCATAATATAATAGAGACAGTAGATCTAGCTGGTCTGTCATATTATAATAGAGACAGTAGATCTAGCTGGTCTGTCATAATATAATAGAGACACAGAGACAGTAGATCTAGCTGGTCTGTCATAATATAATAGAGACAGTAGATCTAGCTGGTCTGTCATATTATAATAGAGACAGTAGATCTAGCTGGTCTGTCATAATATAATAGAGACAGTAGATCTAGCTGGTCTGTCATATTATAATAGAGACAGTAGATCTAGCTGGTCTGTCATAATATAATAGAGACAGTAGATCTAGCTGGTCTGTCATATTATAATAGAGACAGTAGATCTAGCTGGTCTGTCATATTATAATAGAGACAGTAGATCTAGCTGGTCTGTCATTTTATAATAGAGACAGTAGATCTAGCTGGTCTGTCATAGTACACTAGAGACAGTAGATCTAGCTGGTCTGTCATATTAAAATAGAGACAGTAGATCTAGCTGGTCTGTCATAATATAATAGAGACACAGAGACAGTAGATCTAGCTGGTCTGTCATAATATAATAGAGACAGTAGATCTAGCTGGTCTGTCATATTATAATAGAGACAGTAGATCTAGCTGGTCTGTCATAATATAATAGAGACAGTAGATCTAGCTGGTCTGTCATAATATAATAGAGACAGTAGATCTAGCTGGTCTGTCATAATATAATAGAGACAGTAGATCTAGCTGGTCTGTCATATTATAATAGAGACAGTAGATCTAGCTGGTCTGTCATAATATAATAGAGACAGTAGATCTAGCTGGTCTGTCATAATATAATAGAGACAGTAGATCTAGCTGGTCTGTCATAATATAATAGAGACAGTAGATCTAGCTGGTCTGTCATATTATAATAGAGACAGTAGATCTAGCTGGTCTGTCATATTTATAATAGAGACAGTAGATCTAGCTGGTCTGTCATAGTAACTAGAGACAGTAGATCTAGCTGGTCTGTCATATTAAAATAGAGACAGTAGATCTAGCTGGTCTGTCATATTATAATAGAGACAGTAGATCTAGCTGGTCTGTCATAATATAATAGAGACACAGAGACAGTAGATCTAGCTGGTCTGTCATAATATAATAGAGACAGTAGATCTAGCTGGTCTGTCATATTATAATAGAGACAGTAGATCTAGCTGGTCTTGTCATAATATAATAGAGACAGTAGATCTAGCTGGTCTGTCATAATATAATAGAGACAGTAGACCTAGCTGGTCTGTCATAATATAATAGAGACAGTATATCTAGCTGGTCTGTCATATTATAATAGAGACATTAGATCTAGCTGGTCTGTCATAATATAATAGAGACAGTAGATCTAGCTGGTCTGTCATAATATAATAGAGACAGTAGATCTAGCTGGTCTGTCATAGTACAATAGAGACAGTAGATCTAGCTGGTCTGTCATATTATAATAGAGACAGTAGATCTAGCTGGTCTGTCATTTATAATAGAGACAGTAGATCTAGCTGGTCTGTCATAGTACAATAGAGACAGTAGATCTAGCTGGTCTGTCATATTTGAATAGAGACAGTAGATCTAGCTGGTCTGCCATACTACACTAGAGACAGTAGATCTAGCTGGTCTGTCATATTAAAATAGAGACAGTAGATCTAGCTGGTCTGTCATATTATAATAGAGACAGTAGATCTAGCTGGTCTGTCATAATATAATAGAGACACAGAGACAGTAGATCTAGCTGGTCTTTCATAATATAATAGAGACAGTAGATCTAGCTGGTCTGTCATATTATAATAGAGACAGTAGATCTAGCTGGTCTGTCATATTATAATAGAGACAGTAGATCTAGCTGGTCTGTCATAATATAATAGAGACAGTATATCTAGCTGGTCTGTCATAATATCATAGGAACAGTAGATCTAGCTGGTCTGTCATAGTACAATAGAGACAGTAGATCTAGCTGGTCTGTCATAATATAATAGAGACAGTAGATCTAGCTGGTCTGTCATATTATAATAGAGACAGTAGATCTAGCTGGTCTGTCATAATATAATAGAGACAGTAGATCTAGCTGGTCTGTCATAATATAATAGAGACAGAAGATCTAGCTGGTCTGTCATAATATAATAGAGACAGTAGATCTAGCTGGTCTGTCATAATATAATAGAGACCGTAGATCTAGCTGGTAGGTCATAATATAATAGAGACAGTAGATCTAGCTGGTCTGTCATATTATAATAGAGACAGTATATCTAGCTGGTCAGTCACAATATATTAGAGACAGTAGATCTAGCTGGTCTGTCATAATATAATAGAGACAGTAGATCTAGCTGGTCTGTCATATTATAATACAGACAGTAGATCTAGCTGGTCTGTCATATTATAAAAGAGACAGTAGATCCTATCTTGTCTGTCATAATATATTAGAGACAGTAGATCTAGCTGGTCTGTCATAATATAATAGAGACAGTAGATCTAGCTGGTCTGTCATAATATAATAGAGACAGTATATCTAGCTGGTCATTCATAATATATTAGAGACAGTAGATCTAGCTGGTCTGTCATAATATGATAGAGACAGTAGATCTAGCTGGTCTGTCATAATATAATAGAGCCATTAGATCTAGCTGGTCTGTCATAATATAATAGAGTCAGTAGATCAAGCTTCTCTGTCATATTATAAGAGAGACAGTAGATCTAGCTGGTCTGTCATAATATAATAGAGACAGTAGATCTAGTTGGTCTGTCATAATATAATATAGACAGTAGATCTAGCTGGTCTGTTATAATATAATATAGACAGTAGATCTAGCTGGTCTGTCATAATATATTAGAGACACTAGATCTAGCTGGTCTGTCATATTATAATAGAGACAGCAGATCTATCTGGTCTGTCATATTATAATAGAGACAGCAGATCTATCTGGTCTGTCATAATATAATACAGACAGTAAATCTAGCTTGTCTGTCATAATATAATAGAGACAGTAGATCTAGCTGGTCTGTCATATTATAATAGAGACATTAGATCTATCTGGTCTGTCATATTATAATCGAGACAGTAGATCTAGCTGGTCTGTCATAATATAATAGAGACAGTAGATCTAGCTGATCTGTCATATTATAATCGAGACAGTAGATCTAGCTGGTCTGTCATAATATAATAGAGACCGTAGATCTAGCTGCTCTGTCATATTACAATAGAGACAGTAGATCTAGCTGGTCTGTCATAATATAATCGAGACAGTAGATCTAGCTGGTCTGTCATAATATAATAGAGACAGTAGATCTATCTGGTCTGTCATAATATAATACAGACAGTAGATCTAGCTGGTCTGTTATAATATAATAGAGACAGTAGATCTAGCTGGTCTGTCATAATATAATACAGACAGTAGATCTAGCTGGTCTGTCATAATATAAGAGAGACAGTAGATCTAGCTGGTCTGTCATAATATAATTGAGACAGTAGATCTAGTTGGTCTGTCATAATATAATATAGACAGTAGATCTAGCTGGTCTGTCATAATATATTAGAGACACTAGATCTAGCTGGTCTGTCATATTATAATAGAGACAGTAGATCTATCTGGTCTGTCATATTATAATAGAGACAGCAGATCTATCTGGTCTGTCATAATATAATACAGACAGTAGATCTAGCTGGTCTGTTATAATATAATAGAGACAGTAGATCTAGCTGGTCTGTCATAATATAATACAGACAGTAGATCTAGCTGGTCTGTCATAATATAATAGAGCCAGTAGATCTAGCTGGTCTGTCATAATATAATAGAGCCATTAGATCTAGCTGGTCTGTCATAATATAATAGAGACAGTAGATCTAGCTGGTCTGTCATAATATAATCGAGACAGTAGATCTAGCTGGTCTGTCATAATATAATAGAGACAGTAGATCTATCTGGTCTGTCATAATATAATACAGGCAGTAAATCTAGCTGGTCTGTTATAATATAATAGAGACAGTAGATCTAGCTGGTCTGTCCTAATATGATAGAGACAGTAGATCTAGCTGGTCTGTCATAATATAATAGAGAAATTAGATCTAGCAGGTCTGTCATAATATAATAGAGACAGTAGATCTAGCTGGTCTGTCATAATATAATAGAGAAATTAGTTCTACCTGGTCTGTCATAATATAATAGAGAAATTAGATCTACCTGGTCTGTCATAATATAATAGAGACAGTAGATCTAGCTGGTCTGTCATAATATAATAGAGACAGTATATCTAGCTGGTCATTCATAATATATTAGAGACAGTAGATCTAGCTGGTCTGTCATAATATGATAGAGACAGTAGATCTAGCTGGTCTGTCATAATATAATAGAGACATTAGATCTAGCTGGTCTGTCATAATATAATAGAGACAGTAGATCAAGCTTCTCTGTCATATTATAAGAGAGACAGTAGATCTAGCTGGTCTGTCATAATATAATAGAGACAGTAGATCTAGTTGGTCTGTCATAATATAATATAGACAGTAGATCTAGCTGGTCTGTTATAATATAATATAGACAGTAGATCTAGCTGGTCTGTCATAATATATTAGAGACACTAGATCTAGCTGGTCTGTCATATTATAATAGAGACAGTAGATCTATCTGGTCTGTCATAATATAATACAGACAGTAAATCTAGCTTGTCTGTCATAATATAATAGAGACAGTAGATCTAGCTGGTCTGTCATATTATAATAGAGACATTAGATCTATCTGGTCTGTCATATTATAATCGAGACAGTAGATCTAGCTGGTCTGTCATAATATAATAGAGACAGTAGATCTAGCTGATCTGTCATATTATAATCGAGACAGTAGATCTAGCTGGTCTGTCATAATATAATAGAGACCGTAGATCTAGCTGCTCTGTCATATTACAATAGAGACAGTAGATCTAGCTGGTCTGTCATAATATAATAGAGACAGTAGATCTAGCTGGTCTGTCATAATATAATAGAGACAGTAGATCTATCTGGTCTGTCATAATATAATACAGACAGTAGATCTAGCTGGTCTGTTATAATATAATAGAGACAGTAGATCTAGCTGGTCTGTCATAATATAATACAGACAGTAGATCTAGCTGGTCTGTCATAATATAATAGAGCCAGTAGATCTAGCTGGTCTGTCATAATATAATAGAGACATTAGATCTAGCTGGTCTGTCATAATATAATAGAGACAGTAGATCTAGCTGGTCTGTCATAATATAATAGAGACAGTAGATCTAGCTGGTCTGTCATAATATAATAGAGACAGTAGATCTATCTGGTCTGTCATAATATAATACAGACAGTAAATCTAGCTGGTCTGTCATAATATAATAGAGACAGTAGATCTAGCTGGTCTGTCCTAATATAATAGAGTCAGTAGATCTAGCTGGTCTGTCATAATATAATAGAGAAATTAGATCTAGCAGCTCTGTCATAATATAATAGAGACAGTAGATCTAGCTGGTCTGTCATAATATAATAGAGAAATTAGTTCTACCTGGTCTGTCATAATATAATAGAGACAGTAGATCTAGCTGGTCTGTCATAATATAATAGAGACAGTAGATCTAGCTGGTCTGTCATATTATAATAGAGACAGTAGATCTAGCTGGTCTGTCATAATATAATAGAGACAGTAGATATACATGGTCTGTCATAATATAATAGAGACAGTAGATCTAGCTGGTCTGTCATAATATAATAGAGACAGTAGATATAGCTGGTCTGTCATATCATAATAGAGACAGTAGATCTAGCTGGTCTGTCAAATATAATTGAGACAGTAGATCTAGCTGGTCTGTCATAATATAATAGAGACATAGATCTAGCTGGTCTGTCATAATATAATAGAGACAGTAGATCTAGCTGGTCAGTCATATTATTATAGAGACAGTAGATCTACCTGGTCTGTCATAATATAATAGAGACAGTAGATCTAGTTGGTCTGTCATAATATAATACAGACAGTAGATCTAGCTGGTCTGTCAAATTATAATTGAGACAGTAGATCTAGCTGGTCTGTCATAATATAATAGAGACAGTAGATCTAGCTGGTCTGTCATAATATAATAGAGACAGTAGATCTAGCTGGTCAGTCATATTATTATAGAGACAGTAGATCTAGCTGGTCTGTCATAATATAATAGAGACAGTAGATCTAGCTGGTCTGTCATATTATAATAGAGACAGTAGATCTAGCTGGTCTGTCATAATATAATAGAGACAGTAGATCTAGCTGGTCTGTCATAGTACAATAGAGACAGTAGATCTAGCTGGTCTGTCAAATATAATAGAGACAGTAGATCTGGCTGGTCTGTCATATTATAATAGAGACAGTAGATCTAGCTGGTCAGTCATAATATAATAGAGACAGAGATCTAGCTTTTCAGTCATAATATAATAGAGACAGTAGATCTGGCTGGTCTGTCATAATATAATAGAGACAGTAGATCTAGCTGGTCTGTCATAATATAATACAGACAGTAGATCTAGCTGGTCTGTCATAATATAATAGAGACAGTAGATCTAACTGGTCTGTCATAATATAATAGAGACAGTAGATCTAGCTGGTCTGTCAAATTAGAATAGAGAAAGTAGATCTAGCTGGTCTGGCATAATATAATAGAGACAGTATATCTAGCTGGTCTGTCATAATATAATAGAGACAGTAGATCTAGCTGGTCTGTCATAGTACAATAGAGACAGTAGATCTATCTGGTCTGTCATAATATAATAGAGACAGTAGATCTATCTGGTCTGTCAAATTAGAATAGAGACAGTAGATCTAGCTGGTCTGTCATAATATAATAGAGACAGTAGATCTAGCTGGTCTGTCATAATATAATAGAGACAGTAGATCTAGCTGGTCTGTCATAATATAATAGAGACAGTAGATCTAGCTGGTCTGTCATAATATAATAGAGACCGTAGATCTAGCTGGTAGGTCATAATATAATAGAGACAGTAGATCTAGCTGGTCTGTCATATTATAATAGAGACAGTATATCTAGCTGGTCAGTCACAATATATTAGAGACAGTAGATCTAGCTGGTCTGTCATAATATAATAGAGACAGTAGATCTAGCTGGTCTGTCATATTATAATACAGACAGTAGATCTAGCTGGTCTGTCATATTATAAAAGAGACAGTAGATCCTATCTTGTCTGTCATAATATATTAGAGACGGTAGATCTAGCTGGTCTGTCATAATATAATAGAGACAGTAGATCTAGCTGGTCTGTCATAATATAATAGAGACAGTATATCTAGCTGGTCATTCATAATATATTAGAGACAGTAGATCTAGCTGGTCTGTCATAATATAATAGAGACAGTAGATCTAGCTGGTCTGTCATATTATAATACAGACAGTATATCTAGCTGGTCTGTCATATTATAATAGAGAAATTAGATCTAGCAGCTCTGTCATAATATAATAGAGACAGTAGATCTAGCTGGTCTGTCATAATATGATAGAGACAGTAGATCTAGCTGGTCTGTCATAATATAATAGAGCCATTAGATCTAGCTGGTCTGTCATAATATAATAGAGTCAGTAGATCGAGCTTCTCTGTCATATTATAAGAGACAGTAGATCTAGCTGGTCTGTCATAATATAATAGAGACAGTAGATCTAGTTGGTCTGTCATATTATAATATAGACAGTAGATCTAGCTGGTCTGTTATAATATAATAGAGACACAGAGACAGTAGATCTAGCTGGTCTGTCATAATATATTAGAGACACTAGATCTAGCTGGTCTGTCATATTATAATAGAGACAGTAGATCTATCTGGTCTGTCATATTATAATAGAGACAGCAGATCTATCTGGTCTGTCATATTATAATACAGACAGTAAATCTAGCTTGTCTGTCATAGTATACTAGAGACAGTAGATCTAGCTGGTCTGTCATATTATAATAGAGACATTAGATCTATCTGGTCTGTCATATTATAATAGAGACAGTATATCTAGCTGGTCTGTCATAATATAATAGAGACAGTAGATCTAGCTGATCTGTCATATTATAATCGAGACAGTAGATCTAGCTGGTCTGTCATAATATAATAGAGACCGTAGATCAGCTGCTCTGTCATTTTATATTAGAGACAGTAGATCTAGCTGGTCTGTCATAATATAATCGAGACAGTAGATCTAGCTGGTCTGTCATAATATAATAGAGACAGTAGATCTATCTGGTCTGTCATAATATAATACAGACAGTAGATCTAAATGGTCTGTTATAATATAATAGAGACAGTAGATCTAGCTGGTCTGTCATAATATAATACAGACCCAGTAGATCTAGCTGGTCTGTCATAATATAATAGAGGCAGTAGATCTAGCTGGTCTGTCATAATTATAATAGAGACACTAGATCTATCTGGTCTGTCATAATATAATAGAGAAATTAGATCTAGCAGCTCTGTCATAATATAATAGAGACAGTAGATCTAGATGGTTTGTCATAATATAATAGAGACAGTAGATCTACCTGGTCTGTCATAATATAATAGAGCCAGTAGATCTAGCTGGTCTGTCATAATAAAATAGAGACATTAGATCTAGCTGGTCTGTCATAATATAATAGAGACAGTAGATCTAGCTGGTCTGTCATAATATAATCGAGCAGTAGATCTAGCTGGTCTGTCATAATATAATAGAGACAGTAGATCTATCTGGTCTGTCATAATATAATACAGGCAGTAAATCTAGCTGGTCTGTTATAATATAATAGAGACAGTAGATCTAGCTGGTCTGTCATAATATGATAGAGTCAGTAGATCTAGCTGGTCTGTCATAATATAATCGAGACATTAGATCTAGCTGCTCTGTCATAATATAATAGAGACAGTAGATCTAGCTGGTCTGTCATAATATAATAGAGACATTAGATCTACCTGGTCTGTCATAATATAATAGAGACAGTAGATCTAGCTGGTCTGTCATATTATAATAGAGATAGTAGATCTAGCTGGTCTGTCATAATATAATAGAGACAGTAGATATACATGGTCTGTCATAATATAATAGAGACAGTAGATCTAGCTGGTCTGTCATAATATAATAGAGACAGTAGATATAGCTGGTCTGTCATATCATAATAGAGACAGTAGATCTAGCTGGTCTGTCATAATATAATTGAGACAGTAGATCTAGCTGGTCTGTCATAATATAATAGAGACATAGATCTAGCTGGTCTGTCATAATATAATAGAGACAGTAGATCTACCTGGTCAGTCATATTATTATAGAGACAGTAGATCTACCTGGTCTGTCATAATATAATAGAGACAGTAGATCTAGTTGGTCTGTCATAATATAATACAGACAGTAGATCTAGTTGGTCTGTCAGAATTATAATTGGAGACAGAATATCTAGCTGGTCTGTCATAATATAATAGAGACAGTAGATCTAGCTGGTCTGTCATAATATAATTGAGCCAGTAGATCTTGCTGGTCTGTCATAATATAATAGAGACAGTAGATCTAGCTGGTCTGTCATAATATAATAGAGACAGTAGATCTAGCTGGTCAGTCATGTTATTATAGAGACAGTAGATCTACCTGGTCTGTCATAATATAATACAGACAGTAGATCTAGCTGGTCTGTCATATTATAATCGAGACAGTAGATCTAGCTGGTCTGTCATAATATAATAGAGACAGTAGATCTAGCTGGTCTGTCATAGTACAATAGAGACAGTAGATCTAGCTGGTCTGTCATAATATAATAGAGACAGTAGATCTATCTGGTCTGTCATATTATAATCGAGACAGTAGATCTAGCTGGTCTGTCATAATATAATAGAGACAGTAGATCTAGCTGATCTGTCATATTATAATGAGGACAGTAGATCTAGCTGGTCTGTCATAATATAATAGAGACAGTAGATCAAGCTGCTCTGTCATATTACAATAGAGACAGTAGATCTAGCTGGTCTGTCATATTAAAATCGAGACAGTAGATCTAGCTGGTCTGTCATAATATAATAGAGACAGTAGATCTATCTGGTCTGTCATAATATAATACAGACAGTAGATCTAGCTGGTCTGTTATAATATAATAGAGACAGTAGATCTAGCTGGTCTGTCATATATAATACAGACAGTAGATCTAGCTGGTCTGTCATAATATAATAGAGGCAGTAGATCTAGCTGGTCTGTCAAATATAATAGAGACACTAGATCTATCTGGTCTGTCATAATATAATAAGAGACATTAGATCTAGCTGCTCTGTCATAATATAATAGAGACAGTAGATCTAGATGGTCTGTCATAATATGATAGAGACAGTAGATCTACCTGGTCTGTCATAATATAATAGAGCCAGTAGATCTAGCTGGTCTGTCATAATATAATAGAGCCAATAGATCTAGCTGGTCTGTCATAATATAATAGAGACAGTAGATCTAGCTGGTCTGTCATAATATAATAGAGACACAGTAGATCTAGCTGGTCTGTCATAATATAATAGAGACAGTAGATCTATCTGGTCTGTCATAATATAATACAGGCAGTAGATCTAGCTGGTCTGTTATAATATAATAGAGACAGTAGATCTAGCTGGTCTGTCCTAATATGATAGAGTCAGTAGATCTAGCTGGTCTGTCATAATATAATAGAGACAGTAGATCTAGCAGCTCTGTCATATTATAATAGAGACAGTAGATCTAGCTGGTCTGTCATAATATAATAGAGACAGTAGTTCTAGCTGGTCTGTCATAATATAATAGAGACATTAGATCTACCTGGTCTGTCATAATATAATAGAGACAGTAGATCTAGCTGGTCTGTCATATTATAATAGAGACAGTAGATCTAGCTGGTCTGTCATAATATAATAGAGACAGTAGATATACATGGTCTGGCATAATATAATAGAGACAGTAGATCTAGCTGGTCTGTCATAATATAATAGAGACAGTAGATATAGCTGGTCTGTCATATCATAATAGAGACAGTAGATCTAGCTGGTCTGTCAAATTATAATTGAGACAGTAGATCTAGCTGGTCTGTCATAATATATTAGAGACATAGATCTAGCTGGTCTGTCATAATATAATAGAGACAGTAGATCTAGCTGGTCTGTCATATTATTATAGAGACAGTAGATCTACCTGGTCTGTCATAATATAATAGAGACAGTAGATCTAGTTGGTCTGTCATAATATAATACAGACAGTAGATCTAGTTGGTCTGTCAAATTATAATAGAGACAGTAGATCTAGCTTGTCTGTCATAATATATTAGGACAGTAGATCTAGCTGGTCTGTCATATTATAATAGAGACAGTAGATCTAGCTGGTCAGTCATATTATTATAGAGACAGTAGATCTACCTGGTCTGTCATAATATAATACAGACAGTAGATCTAGCTGGTCTGTCATAATATAATCGAGACAGTAGATCTAGCTGGTCTGTCATAATATAATAGAGACAGTAGATCTAGCTGGTCTGTCATAGTACAATAGAGACAGTAGATCTAGCTGGTCTGTCAAATATAATAGAGACAGTAGATCTAGCTGGTCTGTCATATTATAATAGAGACAGTAGATCTAGCTGGTCAGTCATAATATAATAGAGACAGAAGATCTAGCTTTTTTGTCATAATATAATAGAGACAGTAGATCTGGCTGGTCTGTCATATTATAATAGAGACAGTAGATCTAGCTGGTCTGTCATAATATAATACAGACAGTAGATCTAGCTGGTCAGTCACAATATATTAGAGACAGTAGATCTAGCTGGTCTGTCATAATATAATAGAGACAGTAGATCTAGCTGGTCTGTCATAATATATAGAGACAGACAGTAGATCTAGCTGGTCTGTCATATTATAAAAGAGACAGTAGATCTATCTTGTCTGTCATAATATATTAGAGACGGTAGATCTAGCTGGTCTGTCATAATATAATAGAGACAGTAGATCTAGCTGGTCTGTCATAATATAATAAGAGACAGTATATCTAGCTGGTCATTCATAATATATTAGAGAAGTAGATCTAGCTGGTCTGTCATAATATAATAGAGACAGTAGATCTAGCTGGTCTGTCATAATTATATAGAGACACAGACAGTAGATCTAGCTGGTCTGTCATATTATAATAGAGAAATTAGATCTAGCAGCTCTGTCATAATATAATAGAGACAGTAGATCTAGCTGGTCTGTCATAATATAATAGAGACAGTAGATCTAGCTGGTCTGTCATAATATAATAGAGCCATTAGATCTAGCTGGTCTGTCATAATATAATAGAGTCAGTAGATCGAGCTTCTCTGTCATATTATAAGAGAGACAGTAGATCTAGCTGGTCTGTCATAATATAATTGAGACACAGTAGATCTAGTTGGTCTGTCATAATATAATATAGACAGTAGATCTAGCTGGTCTGTTATAATATAATATAGACAGTAGATCTAGCTGGTCTGTCATAATATATTAGAGACACTAGATCTAGCTGGTCTGTCATATTATAATAGAGACAGCAGATCTATCTGGTCTGTCATATTATAATAGAGACAGCAGATCTATCTGGTCTGTCATAATATAATACAGACAGTAGATCTAGCTTGTCTGTCATAATATAATAGAGACAGTAGATCTAGCTGGTCTGTCATATTATAATAGAGACATTAGATCTATCTGGTCTGTCATATTATAATAGAGACAGTAGATCTAGCTGGTCTGTCATAATATAATAGAGACAGTAGATCTAGCTGATCTGTCATATTATAATCGAGACAGTAGATCTAGCTGGTCTGTCATATTATAATAGAGACCGTAGATCTAGCTGCTCTGTCATATTACAATAGAGACAGTAGATCTAGCTGGTCTGTCATAATATAATCGAGACAGTAGATCTAGCTGGTCTGTCATAATATAATAGAGACAGTAGATCTATCTGGTCTGTCATAATATAATACAGACAGTAGATCTAGCTGGTCTGTTATAATATAAAGAGACAGTAGATCTAGCTGGTCTGTCATAATATATACAGACAGTAGATCTAGCTGGTCTGTCATAATATAATAGAGGCAGTAGATCTAGCTGGTCTGTCAAATATAATAGAGACACTAGATCTATCTGGTCTGTCATAATATAATAGAGAAATTAGATCTAGCTGGTCTGTCATAATATAATAGAGACAGTAGATCTAGATGGTCTGTCATAATATAACAGAGACAGTAGATCTACCTGGTCTGTCATAATATAATAGAGCCAGTAGATCTAGCTGGTCTGTCATAATATAATAGAGCCAATAGATCTAGCTGGTCTGTCATAATATAATAGAGTCCAGTAGATCTAGCTGGTCTGTCATAATATAATCGAGTCAGTAGATCTAGCTGGTCTGTCATAATATAATAGAGACAGTAGATCTATCTGGTCTGTCATAATATAATACAGGCAGTAGATCTAGCTGGTCTGTTATAATATAATAGAGACAGTAGATCTGGCTGGTCTGTCCCTAATATGATAGAGTCAGTAGATCTAGCTGGTCTGTCATAATATAATAGAGACATTAGATCTAGCAGCTCTGTCATAATATAATAGAGACAGTAGATCTAGCTGGTCTGTCATAATATAATAAGACATTAGTTCTACCTGGTCTGTCATAATATAATAGAGATTAGATCTACCTGGTCTGTCATAATATAATAGAGACAGTAGATCTAGCTGGTCTGTCATATTATAATAGAGACAGTAGATCTAGCTGGTCTGTCATAATATAATAGAGACAGTAGATATAGCATGGTCTGGCATAATATAATAGAGACAGTAGATCTAGCTGGTCTGTCATAATATAATAGAGACAGTAGATCTAGCTGGTCTGTCATATCATAATAGAGACAGTAGATCTAGCTGGTCTGTCATAATATAATAGAGACAGTAGATCTAGCTGGTCTGTCATAATATATTAGAGACATAGATCTAGCTGGTCTGTCATAATATAATAGAGACAGTAGATCTAGCTGGTCAGTCATATTATAATAGAGACAGTAGATCTACCTGGTCTGTCATAATATAATAGAGACAGTAGATCTAGCTGGTCTGTCATATTATAATACAGACAGTAGATCTAGCTGGTCTGTCAAATATAATTGAGACAGTAGATCTAGCTGGTCTGTCATAATATAATAGAGACAGTAGATCTAGCTGGTCTGTCATAATATAATAGAGACAGTAGATCTGGCTGGTCTGTCATATTATTATAGAGACAGTAGATCTACCTGGTCTGTCATAATATAATACAGACAGTAGATCTAGCTGGTCTGTCATATTATAATCGAGACAGTAGATCTAGCTGGTCTGTCATAATATAATAGAGACAGTAGATCTAGCTGGTCTGTCATATTACAATAGAGACAGTAGATCTAGCTGGTCTGTCAAATTATAATAGAGACAGTAGATCTAGCTGGTCTGTCATATTATAATAGAGACAGTAGATCTAGCTGGTCAGTCATAATATAATAGAGACAGAAGATCTAGCTTTTCAGTCATTTTATATAGAGACAGTAGATCTGGCTGGTCTGTCATAATATAATAGAGACAGTAGATCTAGCTGGTCTGTCATAATATAATACAGACAGTAGATCTAGCTGGTCTGTCATAATATAATAGAGACAGTAGATCTAAATGGTCTGTCATAATATAATACAGGCAGTAGATCTAGCTGGTCTGTTATAATATAATAGAGACAGTAGATCTAGCTGGTCTGTCCCTAATATAATAAGACAGTAGATCTAGCTGGTCTGTCATAATATAATAGAGACAGTAGATCTAGCTGGCCTGTCATAATATAATAGAGACAGTAGATCAAGCTGGTCTGTCATAATATAATAGACAGTAGATCTACCTGGTCTGTCATAATATAATAGAGAATTAGATCTACCTTGTCTGTCATAATATAATAGAGACAGTAGATCTAGCTTGTCTGTCATATTATAATAGAGACAGTAGATCTAACTGGTCTCTCATAATATAATACAGGCAGTAGATCTAGCTGGTCTGTTATAATATAATAGAGACAGTAGATCTAGCTGGTCTGTCATAATATGATAGAGTCAGTAGATCTAGCTGGTCTGTCATAATATAATAGAGAAATTAGATCTAGCAGCTCTGTCATAATATAATAGAGACAGTAGATCTAGCTGGTCTGTCATAATATAATAGAGAAGTAGATCTACCTGGTCTGTCATAATATAATAGAGACATTAGATCTACCTGGTCTGTCATAATATAATAGAGACATTAGATCTAGCTGGTCTGTCATATTATAATAGAGACAGTAGAATCTGGTCTCTCACAATATAATAGAGACAGTAGAACTAGCTGGGCTGTCATAATATAATCGAGACAGTAGATCTAGCTGGTTGTCATATTATTATAGAGACAGTAGATCTAGCTGGTCTGTCATAGTACACTAGAGACAGTAGATCTAGCTGGTCTGTCATATTATAATAGAGACAGTAGATCTAGCTGGTCTGTCATAATATAATAGAGACAGTAGATCTAGCTGGTCTGTCATAATATGATAGAGACAGTAGATCTACCTGGTCTGTCATAATATAATAGAGACAGTAGATCTAGTTGGTCTGTCATAATATAATACAGACAGTAGATCTAGCTGGTCTGTCATATTATAATAGAGACAGTAGATCTAGCTGGTCTGTCATATTATAGTAGAGACAGTAGATCTAGCTGGTCTGTCATATTATAATAGAGACAGTAGAACTAGCTGGTCTGTCATAATATAATAGAGACAGTAGATCTAGCTGGTCTGTCATATTTTTATAGAGACAGTAGATCTAGCTGGTCGGTCATAATATCATAGGAACAGTAGATCTAGCTGGTCTGTCATAATATAATAGAGACAGAAGATCTAGCTGGTCTGTCATAATATAATATAGACAGTAGATCTAGCTGATGTCATAGTACACTAGAGACACAGCAACTGTAGATCTAGCAAGCTGGTCTGTCATAACATAATCGAGACAGTAGATCTAGCTGGTCTGTCATAATATAATAGAGACAGAAGATCTAGCTGGTCTGTCATAATATAATAGAGACAGTAGATTTAGCTGGTCTGTCATATTATAATAGAGACAGTAGATCTAGCTGGTCTGTCATAATATAATAGAGACAGTAGATCTAGCTGGTCTGTCATAATATAATAGACACAGTAGATCTAACTGGTCTGTCATTTTATAATAGACACAGTAGATATAGCTGGTCTGTCATATTATAACAGAGACAGTAGATCTAGCTGGTCTGTCATATTATAAAAATAGAGACAGTAGATCTAGCTGGTCAGTCATAATATAATAGAGACAGTAGATCTACATGGTCTGTCATAATATTTTAGAGACAGTATATCTAGCTGGTCTGTCATAATACAATAGAGACAGTAGATCTAGCTGGTCTGTCATAATATAATAGAGACAGTAGATATACATGGTCTGGCATAATATAATAGAGACAGTAGATCTAGCTGGTCTGTCATAATATAATAGAGACAGTAGATATAGCTGGTCTGTCATATCATAATAGAGACAGTAGATCTAGCTGGTCTGTCAAATTATAATTGAGACAGTAGATCTAGCTGGTCTGTCATAATATAATAGAGACATAGATCTAGCTGGTCTGTCATAATATAATAGAGACAGTAGATCTAGCTGGTCAGTCATATTATTATAGAGACAGTAGATCTACCTGGTCTGTCATAATATAATAGAGACAGTAGATCTAGTTGGTCTGTCATAATATAATACAGACAGTAGATCTAGTTGGTCTGTCAAATTATAATGAGACAGTAGATCTAGCTGGTCTGTCATAATATAATAGAGACAGTAGATCTAGCTGGTCTGTCATAATATAATAGAGACAGTAGATCTAGCTGGTCAGTCATATTATTATAGAGACAGTAGATCTACCTGGTCTGTCATAATATAATAGAGACAGTAGATCTAGTTGGTCTGTCATGATATAATACAGACAGTAGATCTAGCTGGTCTGTCATCAATAGAGACAGTAGATCTAGCTGGTCTGTCATAATATAATACAGACAGTAGATCTAGCTGCTCTGTCATATTATAATCGAGACAGTAGATCTAGCTGGTCTGTCATAATATAATAGAGACAGTAGATCTAGCTGGTCCGTCAAAAAATATAATAGAGACTGTAGATCTAGCTGGTCTGTCATAATATAATAGAGACAGTAGATCTAGCTGGTCAGTCATATTATTATAGGGCAGTAGAACTACCTGGTTTGTCATAATATAATA